>NC_034196.2:42810448-42847948 GCF_002021735.2 Oncorhynchus kisutch | reverse complement strand
CTTTGCATCTTCACGAAAGTAGCAACTAGCGCAGAATCTCACTGTCCACTTTCATTAACGATACATAAGCCTATCATTCTAAGAAATTTCATTTTCGATTGATAACTAAATTTTCCCCCAGATGACCCAAAAACCTACAGAACTTCTGATAAAAGTCAAACGTAAGCAAATAGCATAGTTTCAAATTCCATATGCATATCATATAGTTCAGACTTTTGCATTAAATGCACCAAAGTTAGCTTTCACGTGATAAAGACTAACAACCGTTACTCTAAAATGATTGTATTTTGTTAGCGTTAGCAGCCGATACAAAAATACCATTGTATAACAGTAATAAAAAGAAAAATGCTGCAAAGTAATGAGAAATGAAGTATTCCAGACATTTGCAAAACCTTTGTTGGTCCAGGTTCATTTAAAAACATTCCTATTATCAAGCAGTACAAATAGAAGTCAATCAATTCTGGCAAACTGACAGGTCCTCCCCCCCAAAAATGACGTGAAGCATAAATAACATTTTAACCTAGAACCACACAAGATATTGGTGGACAGACTGTGTGGCAAATTCCTTGTCGTGGTATAAGTACCAATATTCACTTTTTTTATTTTTTTTATTACAATTTCACCTTCATTCTTCAAGGATCATCTTAAATTGGGAACCCATGCTCATTCAAAAATTAAGTTATAAGTAACAATATAGCAACAATGGCAAAACAGTCATAAATGATCTAAAAAGCAATCATTAATATTTCAGTAGTAAGAAACCATATAAACTATATTCAATATGTTGATTAGCAGATTGTGTAACTACAAACTACAGGTGCAGTTATCTTACATGTATTTATACCTACTTCCCCAAAAACATAGTTAAACACTTGATGATAAATATGCTGAGGTTTTGGTATACAGTACCAGTCAAAAGTTTGGACACACCTACTCATTCAAGGGTTTCTCTTTATTTTTTTAAACTATTTTCTACATTGTATAATAGTAGTAAAGACATCAAAACTGTGAAATAGCACATATGGAATCATATAGTAACCCCCAAAAAAAAGGGTTTCAACAAATCAAAATATATTTTATGCTGAGCACTCGTTAGCTGCTTTTCCTTCACTCTGCGGTTCAACTCATCCCAAACCATCTCAGTTGGGTTGAGGTCGGATCATTGTGGAGGCCAGGTCATCTGATGCAGCACTCCATCAATCTCCTTGTTCAAATAACCCTTACACAGCCTGGAGGTGTGTTTTGGGTCATTGTCCTGTTGAAAAACAAATGATAGTCCCACTAAGCGCAAACCAGATGGGAGGGTGTATCGCTGCAGAATGCTGTGGTAGCCATGCTGGTTAAGTGTGCACTGAATTCTAAATAAATCACTGACAGGTATTTGGTATTTTATTAGGATCAGTATCAGTGTCACCAGCAAAGCACCCCCACACCTCCTCCTCCATGCTTCATGGTGGGAACCACACATGCAGAGGTCATCCGTTCGCCTACTCTGTGTCTCACAAAGACTCGGCAGCTGGAACCTAAAATCTCAAATTTGGACTCATTAGACCAAAGGACAGATCCCAACCGGTCTAATGTCCATTGCTCATGTTTCTTGACCCAAGCAAGTCTCTTCTTCTTATTGGTGTCCTTTAGTAGTGGTTTCTTTGCAGCAATTCGACCACGAAGGCCTGATTTCACACAGTCTCCTCTGAACAGTTGATGTTGAGATGTGTCTGCTACTTAAACTCTGTGAAGAATTTATTTGGGCTGCAATTTCTGAGGCTGGTAACTCTAATGATCTTATCCTCTGCAGCAGAGATAACTCTGGATCTTCCTTTCCTGTGTCGGTCCTCATGAGAGCCACTTTCATCATAGCGCTTGATGGTATTTGTGACTGCACTTTGAAGAAACTTTCAAAGTGCTTGAAATGTTCCATATTGACTGACCTTAATTTCTTAAAGTAATGATGGACAGTCGTTTCTCTTTGCTTATTTGAGCTGTTCTTATCTTCTGGACACCATCCCTACCTTGTCACAACACAACTGATTGGCTCAAATGCATTAAGGAAATAAATTCCACAAATTAACTTTTAACAAAAGCACACCTGTTAATTGAAATGCATTCTAGGTGACTACCTCATGAAGCTGGATGAGAGAATTACCAAGAGTGTGCAAAGCTGTCATCAAGGCAAAGGGTCGCTACTAATCTCACATATAAAATATATTTTGATTTGTTTAACACTTTTTTGGTTACTACATGATTCCATGTGTTATTTCATAGTTTACAATGTAGAAAATAAAGAAAAATCCTTGAATGAGTAGGTGTGTGCAAACCTCTGTCTGGTACTGTATGTCTTTGAGGTTTCCGGTTAAATATATTAATTGTAGCCTCCCGGGTGGCGCAGTGCTAGCTGTGCCACCAGAGACTCTGAGACTCCGTCCGGGTTAGGGAGGGTTTGGCCGGTAGGGATATCCTTGTCCCATCGTGCACTAGCGACTCCTGTGGCGGGCCGGGGGCAGTGCACGCTAACCAGGTCGCCAGGTGCACGGTGTTTCCTCCGACACATTGGTGCGGCTAGCTTCCGTGTTGGATGCGTGCTGTGTTAAGAAGCAGTGCGGCTTGGTTGGGGTGTGTTTCGGAGGACGCATGACTTTCGACCTTCGTCTCTCCCGAGCCCATACGGGAGTTGTAGCGATGAGACAAGATACTAACAATTGGATACCACGAAATTGGGGAAAATTAAAAAAAATATATATATATATAAATTGTTGTTTGGAAATATAATTGAATTAATCAAACCTAGCGAGCTTAAAACAGCAGACTTAAAACGCCAGGCATAATTTAAAATGATTAAAATGATGTTGTATTATGTTACACACAATCTTTATGTGGCTGACTGTACGAACATGTAGGCTAGCTAACAGGTAGCCTACTGGCAGAAAGTCATGCTCTAGTTCAAACTAGGTTTGAGTGCCTCTATATATACATACAGAGCCTTCAGAAAGTATTCATACCCCTTGACTTTTTCCACATTTTGTTGTGTTACAGCCTGAATTTAGTTCAGGAGTAAAAATTGGCTTAACAAGTCACATAATAAGTTGCTGATTTTTTTTAATGACCACCTCATCTTTGTACACCACACATACAATTATTTGTAAGGTCACTCAGTCGAGCAGTGAATTTCAAACACAGATTCAACCACAAAATACAGGGAGGATTTCCGATGCCTCAAAGAAGGGCACCTATTGGTAGATGGGTAAAAATAAAAAAGGAGACATTGAATATCCCTTTGAGCATGGTGAAGTTATTAATTACACTTTGGATGGTGTATCAATACACACAGCCACTACAAATATACAGGTGTCCTTCCTACCTCAGTTGCCGGAGAGCAAAGAAACCGTTCAGGGATTTCACCATGAGGCCAATGATGACTTTAAAACACTTACAGAGTTTAATGGCTCTGATAGGAGAAAACTGAGGATGGATCAACAACGTTGTAGTTACTCCACAATACTAACCTAATTGACAGGTGGAAAAGAAGGAAGCCTGTACAGAATCCAAATATTCCAAAATATGCATCCTGTTTGCAACAAGGCACTAAAGTAATACTGCAAAAAAATATGGTAAAGCAATTCACTTTTTGTCCTGAATACAAAGTGTTATGTTTGGGGAAAATCCAATACAACACATTACTGAGTAGCACTCCATATTTTCAAGCACAGTGTTGGTTGTATCATGTTATGGGTATGCTTGTAATTGTTAAGGACTGGGGAGTTTTTCAGGATAAAAAATAAAACAGAATAGAGCTAAGCACAGGCAACATTCGAGAGGAAAACCTGGTTGTCTGCTTTCCACCAGACATTGGGAGATTAATTCATCTTTCAGCAGGACAATAACCTAAAACACAAGGCCAAATCTACACTGGACTTGCTTGCGAAGAAGACAGTGAATGATCCTGAGTGGATGAGATACAGTTTGACTTAAATCTACTTGAAAATCTATGGCAATACCTGAAAATGGTTGTCAAGCAATGATCAACAACCAATTTGACTGGGCTTGAAGAATTTTGAATTGGAATAATGGGCAAATGTTGCACAATCCAGGTGTGAACAGCTCTTAGAAACTTACCCAGAAAGACTCAAAGCTGTAATCGCTGCCAAAGGTGCTTCTACAAAGTATTGACTCAGGGGTGTGAATACTTATGTAAATGAGATATTTCTGTATTGTCAAAAAAACATGTTTTCACTTTGTTATTATGGGGTGTTGTGTGTTGATGGGTGAGAAAATATCTATGTAATCCATTTTGAATTCACGACTAAACGTAGAATTAGTCAGGAGGCAGGAATACTTTTCTGAAGGCACTGTACATGTTTGGAGTGCCTCAAAGAATGCTATTTCCAAAATTGAAATGTGTCTCTCATTAAAAAAGGGACAATCTGCAATTGTTCAACTGTCGTACCCCCATCATAACCCAACATATAATCTTATTTTACACCAATGTTTGCAAACAATGTAAACCAACACTATATATCCTCAAACCATGCTTAAAACTATCATGTTGATATCATGGATGTACAGTCCTAGCATCCATAGCTCCGTCTACACATTTGAGAGCGGTTACATTTCTCCTCCCTCAACTTTTAACAGAAACAGGGGGTGGAGAGAACTCTTTGTTATTGTTTCAACTACTGATCGCCCCTTTAAACTAAAGTATGTTCAAAATGGCAAATAAAATACACAAATCAATATCAAAAGCACTATTCCATAGCTCAGTATCCTCGTGTTTTATTGACCTAACTACAGTACATTGGCACATCTCAACAAACACTACTCACCATCATGTAAACCTACCATCATTTCCTACAACTGTACCAGTATGTCCAAGATACATTGTCTCATTTACACGATCCACTCCCCTCACCCCCCAAAAAACATCAATAAATTAGATATTTATACACAATTATTTTTGAAGTGATAGATATGATAAGTCATTGGATGGCAAACGACATGTGAGAATCGCTGGCTAATTGATATGATGAACAGCACTGCTCTCCCAACATCCAGACACCTGAGGAAAGGGACACTTTCTAAATGAGGGGGACTGAAGAAAAATGATAATAATCCTCATCCACATAGTTAACAAAAGAAAGGCCCATATATGACAGTAAATGTAATGGCTGTGGTTGTGTCTATGTGAGAACATTGAGGTAACGTAGACCCCACATTGGATGTGTGACCAAACACATTCTTGCTCCAAAGTTACATACACTCCACATCGTTCCTGTTAAGTAGCTGCAGTCCATTCGGGAAATTATTCAGAGCCCTTGACTTTGGCCACCTTTTGTTACGTTACAGCCTTATTCTAAAATAGATTAAATAAATGTAAAAAATCCTTATAAATCTACACACAATACCCCCATAAAGATCATCCTTGAGATGTTTCTACAACTTGATCGGAGTCCACCTGTGGTAAATTCTATTGATTGGACATTATTTGGAAAGGCACACACCTGTCTATATAAAGGTCCCACAGTTGACAGTGCATGTCAGAGCAAAAACCAAGCCGTAGAGCTCCGAGGCAGGATTTTGTCGAGGCACAGATCTGGGGAAGGGTACCAAAAACATTCTGCAGCATTAAAGGTCCCAAATAACAGTGGTCTCCATCATTCTTAAATGGAAGAAGTTTGGAACCACCAAGACTCTTCCAAGGGGGTGAAGGGCCTTGCTCAGAGAGGTTACCAAGAACACGATGATCATGCTGTGAGAGTTCCAGATTTCCTCTGTGGAGATGGGAGAACCTTCCAGAAGGACAACCATCTCTGCAGCACTCCACCAATCAGATCTTTATGGTAGAGTGGCCAGACGGAAGCCACTCCTCAGTAAAAGGCACACGACAGCCCACTTGGAGTTTGCCAAAAGGCACCCATAGGACTCTCAACCATGAGAAACAAGATTCTCTGGTCTGATGAAACCAAGATTGAACTCTTTGGCCTGAATGCCAAGCGTCACGTCTGGAGAAAACATGGCACCATCCCTACAGTGAAGCATGGTGGTGGCAGCATCACGCTGTGGATATGTTTTTCAGCGGCAGGGACTGGGAGACTACTCAGGATCGAGGGAAAGATGAACAGAGCAAAGTACAGAGCGATCCTTGATGAATACCTGAAAACCTGTTGCAGAGCGCTCAGGACCCCACACTGGGGCGAAGGTTCCCTTTCCAACAGGACAAAGACCCTAAGCACACCGCCAAGACAGAGTAGGAGTGGCTTCGGGACAAATTCTTGAATGTCCTTGAGTGGCCCAGCCAGAGCCCGGACTTGAACCCGATCGACCATCTTTGGAGTGACCTGAAAATAGCTGTGCAGAGTTTGAGAGGATCTGCAGAGAATGGGAGAAACTCCCCAAATACAGGTGTGCCAAGCTTGTAGCGTCATACCCAAGAAGACTCAAGGCTGTAATCGTTGCCAAAGATGTTTCAACAAAGTACCGAGTAAAAGGGTCTGAATACTGATGTAAATGTGATATTTACGTGTTTTATTTTTAATAAATGAGCAAAATCCTGTTTTTGCTTTGTCATTATGGGGTCTTGTGTGTAAATTGATAAGAGGCATAAAAAAACTATTTAATACACTTTAGAATAAGGCTGAAGCGTAACATAATTAGGAAAAAGTCAAGGGGTCTGAATACTTTCAGAATGCCCTGTATAGCAGTCCACATACCGCAGGACCGAAGGTTCTGATTCCACACAAGCAGATCTGACTAGACTACAAAGCTTTCCAGGATTCTGATCTTGGATCAGTTATATGTGATGCGTCGGTGGCTCAGGCCGCTGCTCGGATATATAATTCTAAATCCAGCTAAACTGATTGGAAGGTGGTCATCCAAGCAGCACTGTCTTAATCTGATCCCGGGACAGGCACATCTGAGCAGCCTATTCAGTGAAACTGATATGGGATAGTGGTGGGGGGGGGGAGACGAGGTGAATGGAAATAACATCTGAGATCAGCAGATCTGGGCGGCCTGCTCGTTGACGGCGCACCGGGCCTGATGGACCCTGGTGCAGGAGGACGTGTGTCTGTTGAAGCTGTCCCGCCACATGAAGCGCTTGGCGCACAGGCTGCACTCGTAGGGCTTTACACCCGTGTGAATCTTCATGTGGCCGACCAGGTGGTGTTTCATCTTGAAACTTTTGCCACACACGGCGCAGCCGTACGGCCGCAAGCCCAGGTGCATGCTCATGTGCCGGTCCCGCTGGCTCTTGTGAGTGAAGCTCTTGCCACACTGGCAGGGGTACAGCTTGTAGACCACTGAGGCGAAGCCCGAGTGGGAGGTCTCTTCCTGGAGGCCACCAGGGGTTCCTTCTCCTCCACCACCACTCTCCTCAACTCCGGTTGCCCCTTCTAGCACGTCATCTTTCAGTCCAAGCGGTGTCCCGTCTGCCTTGTCGGTGGAGAAGCCCTCTATGGAGGTACCGTAGAAGTCCAGAGGATCCTCCTCCAGGCTCTCCTCCAGCTGAGCCACCGGTTTCTCATCAATGCCGTGGTCCAGGGAGCTCCTGCTGGCTGAGGCCTGGGCGTGGGTAAGTTTCAGCTGCTCAGGGTCAGTGACCGCAGGGTCCACGCTAAAGAGGGCCCCGTCGCCCTTGCAATCTGCGCGCCTTTCTGACTTTACGTGGACCCATTTCCTGTGGCCCATGATACTGGGTGGGACATAGGCAGGTCTGGAGTACTGGTAGTCCCCCTCGCCACCCTCTTCAACGTCCCCATCCTGGCTGGCGACCTCACTACCTGAGCCATCGTGGTCGACCGGTGGCGAGCAGCTTCCGCTGGGCTGGGTGCTGTTGTTCTCCAGAGTGGGAGGGGAGAAGCTGTTCTCCAGGAGCTGGTCCATCTCCATTTTGGCAAAGCCCTCTACTGCTCCTCCTCCTCCACCATCCTCCAGGCCCATGGAGCCATCCCCAGGGCTGTGGTAGCTACTGTCCCCAGGGAAAGGCCTGTCCCTCAGCCCACCAGAAGACTTGTGCACTAATGTGCTAGCGCCGCTTCCTACCACCTCTAAGAGCTCAGTGCATTTGTCCACCACGTGCCACATCTGGAGGAAGCTAGCTGCCGTGAGGAAAGCTACCACCTCGCCGGCAGGTAGGTGCAGGGTGCCCGTGTAGCAAGAGAGGAGGAGACGTTCGAACACGCACGGGTGCATGACGTCGGGTAAAACGCAGCGGGCACTGTTTTTAAGGAGCACTTGGTCGCAGAAGTAGGGCGAACTGGCGGCCAAGATGGCCCGGTGAGCACGGTACTGGTGTCCCTGGATGACTACGATGATGTCACAGAGCTGGCCCCTCTGCCGCTGCTGGTTGAGCTTCTGCAGCATGGTTCCGGAGAAGTTTGGGAAGTCCACACGGAGCACATTCCCCTCAGACTCCATGGCAGCCAGGGGTCTAGATCTAGAATATGTAGAACATGAACAGGTCATTAATTGTGTTGACGTTAACTATGTGGGTTATAGATTTACACTGAGTATACCAAACATTAGGCCCAACTTCCTAATATTGAGTTGCACCTCCCGCCCTTTGCCCTCAGAACACTCTCAATTCGTTGGGGAACGGATTCTACAAGGTGTCAAAAGCGTTCCACAGGGATGCTGGCCCCATGTTGACTCCAATGCTTCCCACAGTTGTGTCAAGTTGGCTGGATGTCCTTTGGGTGGTGGACCATTCTTGATACACACAGGAAACTGCTGAGTGTGAAAAACCCTGCAACGTTGCAGTTCTTGACACAAACCGGTGCGCCTGGCATCTACTACCATACCTCGTTCAAAGGCACTTAAATATGTTGTCTTGTCCATTCGCTCTCTGAATGGCACACATACGCAATCCATGTCTCAATTGTCTCAAGGCTTAAAAATCCTTCTTTAACCTGTCTCCTCCCCTTCATCTACACTGACTGAAGTGGATTTAACAATAAGGGATAATAGCTTTCACCTTTTTCCAGTATATGTCATGGAAAGAGCAGATGTTCTTAATGTTTTGTACAGTCAGTGTAGATCAGAACATGAATAGGTTATTAAAAAGGATAGTTCATGCAAAATCTATATGTGGGTCTGAATGCCCATGGTGACAGAATCTGCAATTATCCATTATTTACTTCCGGCGACAGCTTGGAGTTAGCATATGAGTGGAAACAGCCGAAACCGATGTTATCAAAGCTGCACTGCAAGCCACAACTTCCTGTCAATACTCGCAAAGAACCTGTCCACGTTTTCTTCGCCGTGAGACTTTTGTTATTTTTTTCGCTCGATATACAGTTTGGCAAAAAAAGTATTTAGTCAGCCACCAATTGTGCAAGTTCTCCCACTTAAAAAAACGAGAGAGGCCTGTAATTTTCATCATAGGTACACTTCAACTATGACAGACAAAATGAGGGGGAAAAAAGCCAGAAAAATCACATTGTAGGATTTTTTATGAATTTATTTGCAAATGATGGTGGAAAATAAGTATTTGGTCAATAACAAAAGTTTATCTCAATACTTTGTTATATACCCTTTGTTGGCAATGACAGAGGTCAAATGTTTTCTGTAAGTCTTCACAAGGTTTTCACACACTGTTGCTGGTATTTTGGCCCATTCCTCTATGCAGATCTCCTCTAGAGCAGTGATGTTTTGGGGCTGTTGCTGGGCAACACGGACTTTCAACTCCCTCCAAAGATTTTCTATGGGGTTGAGATCTGGAGACTGGCTAGGCCACTCCAGGACCTTGAAATGCTTCTTATGAAGCCACTCCTTCGTTGCCCGGCGGTGTGTTTGGGATCATTGTCATGCTGAAAAACCCAGCCACGTTTCATCTTCAATGCCCTTGCTGATGGAAGGAGGTTTTCACTCAAAATCTCACGATACATGGCCCCATTTATTCTATCCTTTACACGGATCAGTCGTCCTGGTCCCTTTGCAGAAAAACAGTCCCAAAGCATGATGTTTCCACCCCCATGCTTCACAGTAGATATGGTGTTCTTTGGATGCATCTCAGTATTCTTTGTCCTCCAAACACGACGAGTCGAGCTTTTACCAAAAAGTTATATTTTGGTTTCATCTGACCATATGGCATTCTCCCAATCTTCTTCTGGATCATCCAAATGCTCTCTAGAAAACTTCAGACGGGCCTGGACATGTACTGGCTTAAGCAGGGGGACACGTCTGGCACTGCAGGATTTGAGTCCCTGGCGGCGTAGTGTGTTACTGATGGTAGGCTTTGTTACTTTGGTCCCAGCTCTCTGCAGGTCATTCACTAGGTCCCCCCGTGTGGTTCTGGGATTTTTGCTCACCGTTCTTGTGATCATTTTGACCCCACGGGGTGAGATCTTGCGTGGAGCCCCAGATCGAGGGAGATTATCAGTGGTCTTGTATGTCATCCATTTCCTAATAATTGCTCCCACAGTTGATTTCTTCAAACCAAGCTGCTTACCTATTGCAGATTCAGTCTTCCCAGCCTGGTGCAGGTCTACAATTTAGTTGTAGATCCAGTTTTATTTTGTCCTTTGACAGCTCTTTGGTCTTGGCCATAGTGGAGTTTGGAGTGTGACTGTTTGAGGTTGTGGACAGGTGTCTTTTATACTGATAACAAGTTCAAACAGGTGCCATTAATACAGGTAACGAGTGGAGGACAGAGGAGCCTCTTAAAGAAGAAGTTACAGGTCTGTGAGAGCCAGAAATCTTGCTTGTTTGTGGGTGAGCAAATACTTATTTTCCACCATCATTTGCAAATAAATTCATTAAAAATCCTACAATGTGATTTTCTGGATTCTTTCCCCCTCATTTTGTCTGTCATAGTTGAAGTGTACCTATGCTGAACATTACAGGCCTCTCATCTTTTTAAGTGGGATAACTTGCACAATTGGTGGCTGACTAAATACTTTTTTTGCCCCACTGTATGTGATAACTAACCTGTTCCTGGCAAAACTTTCTTCGTTCTCGATTCAGTGATAAAAAGTATCTTAGAAATGTCAGGTGTCCAGGTGCAGGTGTTTCTACAAATGCCAGCGAAAACTCTGAAAGATATTAAATCCATGTTTTGTACCAAGTGAGAAATGCCTCTTGAATGTGTGTAGATCTTTATTTTGGTAGCACTGTGTGGCCGCGGCACATAGAAACAACTAGTTCCTGCAAAGACGTTGGGAAATGCAAGATGCCTGGCAGCTTAAATGGCGAAAGAACTCCTCACTTGGTGCAAAATGTGGATTTGAAATCTTTCTGAGTTTTCGTGGGTTTTTGTAGAACCACCTGCAATTGGACATGGACATTTCGAACATACTTTTTTCCCCGAATTGAGAACAAAGGAAGTTTTGGCAAGAACAGGTTAGTTGAACAATCTATGGCGTCGTTTTATATAGAGCTTTCCTGTAATGACCATCATGGTAACATAGTAATCACATATCTGGTGTACAAACTGGTAGCTCCAGCTTTGATAACATCGGATTGGCTGTTTCCACTCATGGAAAACTGATGATGCTAATATGCTAACTCCAGGCTGTTAGCCAGAAGTAGATCATGCATAATTGTGGATTCTGTCATCATGGGCCTTCAGACACAACTCAAGGTAAGGGTAATTTGATCACAATATAAATGAAGTATGTGTGTTTTATGTCCTGTATCGTTTAAGATCCAGTTTTATTTGACACATCCACTTATACAGAGATAAAAAATAAGAATAAGAATAAGAATTTTAAAAACCCCACAATAAATAAGAGAGGAAGATATATACAGGGTCAGTTATGTACAGGGCTAGCTACATATAGGGTCAGTTATGTACAGGGCCAGCTACATATAGGGTCAGCTATATATACAGAATCAGTGCCACAGAGAGGAAGATATATACAGGGTCAGTTATGTACAGGGCCAGCTACATATAGGGTCAGTTATGTACAGGGCCAGCTACATATAGGGTCAGTTATGTACAGGGCCAGCTACATATAGGGTCAGTTATGTACAGGGCCAGCTACATATAGGGTCAGTTATATACAGGGCCAGCTACATATAGGGTCAGCTATATATACAGAATCAGTGCCACAGAGAGGAAGATATATACAGGGTCAGTTATATACAGGGCCAGCTACATATAGGGTCAGCTATATATACAGAATCAGTGCCACAGAGAGGAAGATATATACAGGGTCAGTTATGTACAGGGCCAGCTACATATAGGGTCAGTTATGTACAGGGCCAGCTACACATAGGGTCAGTTATGTACAGGGTCAGTTATATATACAGAATCAGTGCCACAGAGAGGAAGATATATACAGGGTCAGTTATGTACAGGGCCAGCTATATATAGGGTCAGTTATATATACAGAATCAGTGCCACAGAGAGGAAGATATATACAGGGTCAGTTATGTACAGGGCCAGCTATATATAGGGTCAGTTATATATACAGAATCAGTGCCACAGAGAGGAAGATATATACAGGGTCAGTTATGTACAGGGCCAGCTACATATAGGGTCAGCTATATATACAGAATCAGTGCCACAGAGAGGAAAATATATACAGGGTCAGTTATGTACAGGGCCAGCTACATATAGGGTCAGCTATATACAGAATCAGTGCCACAGAGAGGAAGATATATACAGGGTCAGTTATGTACAGGGCCAGCTACATATAGGCTCAGCTATATATACAGAATCAGTGCCACAGAGAGGAAGATATATACAGGGTCAGTTATGTACAGGGCCAGCTACATATAGGGTCAGCTATATACAGAATCAGTGCCACAGAGAGGAAGATATATACAGGGTCAGTTATGTACAGGGCCAGCTACATATAGGGTCAGCTATATATACAGAATCAGTGCCACAGAGAGGAAGATATATACATGGTAAGTGCCAGTACCACATGTACAATGTGCAGAGATACTGGAGTATTGAGGTAGATATGTACATGAACCCACATTAAAAACATACTACAGTACTTACTATAGAATTATATAGTATACTGTAGAATACTATACTGCAGATTGTAGTATCCCTTGATCACGTGTAGTACCTACTATAGAATGTTGTAGTATACTGTATAATACTATAGTAAATATTATGATATTATCCTCAAAAAAGTACTTTAATAAATACTACAATAATGTTTGCAAAAAACACTACACTTTTTTAAGTATATTAAATACTACTGTTTTAAATTTGCACCCTGCCTATTCCTTTCCCCCATATTGCAATTTGTGCCACCCATAAGTTTTAAAAAACAAGCTACAATCCAAGTATAGACAATATAATGTGTTCCCTACAGGTTATAGAAAAGAAAGACCACAGTCCTATCGATCTATAAGTTATAGAACATAATACTAGTAAACGTTCACTCCCACTTAGCTAGGAGATGCAATAAAAACACAACATCTATGATTAACTATCCATGCCAACTTATAAGAACGTAGCGACATATTCCATAATCATATTCATCAAAGGAGACCACACGGAGTAGCTTCAACTTGCTAAAGATGGCCATTATCATGTACATACGTGGGGTGTGCACTCAATAATGGTACTCAATGATATAAGCTGTGACCAACAAAATACAATTGAAAACTCAATTAGGTAAAAACGTAGGTAAGCTATATAGCTTTTGATTTCAACATCGGCAAACTGTTATGTGCCCACCTATTTGCATACCGAATACTACGTGCAAGTGTCACATTTCCATTTTCCTTGTGATTCACCCGATCCTGAAAAATCATGTTGCAGAAGCTGGCTAGCTAGGCTAGCCTATGGCGCTAACCAAGTAGCCATGCACTGGATACATCAAATCCTGACGATTAAGATGAATTTCTACGTTTTCAAGAATGACTGGCCATACGTCAATATCTCGGTATTGTACGTGCATGAAACATAGAGTTGTCTCACCTTCGATTTCATTTCTATCTCTTGATTTAGAATACAACAGTCGCTTCTCTTCCGAGTTCCACTGGAAATCTTTCAGCCCACGTCATCACGTAACCAAGAATCGCATGGCGCATGATGAGCAATGTAAACAAACCCGCCCCCAGCCCGCCCTCACTGTCTGGGTTGCCAGATGAGTTGGAATCATGGTTGGAGGAGGAACTTCTAAAAATGTTGTAGGTTTATCGGACAGATTCTTACTTCTGTAGATTCATACATAATGTTGGCATACAACAATGTCCCACCCGCCTAAATTCTTAAAGTTCAAATAATATGTCTTTTAAATGGCATATTTGAGTTCATCTCATCCGAAAGAAAACACATATTAAATACAACCCTGATGTGCAACGGTAGTGAGACGATGGGCTGATATTTGGCAGAAAAAGACCTGAAAGTTATTTAGCAGGACATTCTTGAAAAATACCTATTGGAAACGTTGGGTGTATGTGTGCTGGTTCTAAATGAATGAAAATACTAAGCATATGACTTTGATATCCTGCGCATGCTTTTCCCTGTGGATATATTTGTATATTCTTGGGGGGGGGGGGGGGGGTATTTATGAAATGACGTGTGAACAACACTTGGTGGCAGTACAGGCTAACCTGAGAGAGCTTTCAGACGATGGTTTCTCAGTTTGAGATCTTTCCCAGGACAGGCATAACCTTTGAACCTGAAATGTTTTCAAATCAAATTTTGAGCTGAGGTAAAATAACAAAAGATACAGGGTGTTACGGTACAGAGTCAATGTGCGGGGGCACCGGATAGTCGAGGTAATTGAGGTTATGTGTACATGTAGGTAGAGTTATTAAAGTGACTTAATAACTAGTGAAAAGGTGAAGGATGATGAACGTTTCATGTTTCATCATGCATTGTAATATTGTTTGGAACACTTTACACCACCATTCAGTCAACATTAGGTTAAATGTGAATTTTATTTTTAGTCATGCATGCCTAGTATTGTCAGTTCAACTTTATGTCCCCCCCCCCCCCCCCCCCTTCTCTGCAAATCCTCTCAAGCTCAGTCAAGTTGGATGGGGAGCGTTGCTGCACAGCTATTTTCAGGTCTCTCCAGGGATGTTCAATCGGGTTCAAGTCTGGGATCTGGCTGGGCCACTCAAGGACATTCGGAGACTTGTCCCGAAGCCACTCCTGCGCTGTCTTGGCTGTGTACTTAGGGCCGTTGTCCTGTTGGAAGGTGAATCTTTGCCCCAGTCTGAGGTCCTGAGCACTCTGGAGCAGGTTTTCATCAAGGATCTCTCTGTACTTTGCTCTGTTCATCTTTCCCTCAATCTTAACAAGTGTCTCTGTTTCTGATGCTGAAAAACATCCCCACGACATGATGCTGCCACCACCATGCTTCACAGTAGGGATGGTGCCCTGTTTCCTCCAGACGTGACCCTTGGCATTCAGGCCAAAGTGTTCAATCTTGGTTTCATCAGACCAGATAATCTTGTTTCTCATGGTCTGAGAGTCCTTGAGGTGCCTTTTGGCAAACTCCAAGCGGGCTGTCATGTGCCTTTTACTGAGGAGTGGCTTCTGTCTGGCCTTTATGGTAGAAAGGCCTTTATAAAGCCCTTTATGGTAGAGTGCTGCAGAGATGGTTGTCCTTCTGGAAGGTTCTCCCATCTCCACAGAGGAACTCTGGAGCTCTGTCAGAGTGACCATCAGATTCTTGGTCACTTCCCTGAACAAGGCCCTTCTCCCCCAATTGCTCAGTTTGGCCGGGATGGCCAGCTCTAGGAAGAGTCTTGGTGGTTCCAAACTTCTTCCATTTAATAATGACGGAGGACACTGTGTTCTTTGGGACCTTCAATGCTGCAGAAATGTTTTGGTACCCTTCCCCAGATCTGTGCCTTGACACAGGGTGCATCTGAGCTCAATTTCGAGTCTCATAGTAAAGGGTCTGAATACTTATGTAAATAAGTTCCTTTTTTAAAGTTGTATATTTTTAAACCAGTTTTTCCTTTGTCATTATGGAGTATTGTGATGTCATTATGGGGTATTGGGATGTCATTATGGAGTATTGTGATGTCATTATGGGGTATTGTGATGTCATTATGGAGTATTGTGATGTCATTATGGGGTATTGTGATGTCATTATGGAGTATTGTGATGTCATTATGGGGTATTGTGATGTCATTATGGAGTATTGTGATGTCATTATGGAGTATTGTGATGTCATTATGGGGTATTGTGATGTCATTATGGGGTATTGTGATGTCATTATGGAGTATTGTGTGTAGATTGATGAGGGGGAAAAATTGAATCCATTTTAGAATAAGGCTGTAAAGTAACAAAATGTGGAGAAAGTCAAGGGGTCTGAATACTTCCCGAATGCACTGTATATATATATTTTCCTGCATATCTAAACATACCGCTTGAGCTGTCTTTATCCTTCTGAATGGTGGTCCTTTTTTTAATGAAACTTATCATGCTTCTCTGCCTCTCTACTAAAATCTGGGTAAAACATTGAAAGGAACGTGAGTCTTATTCAGTACATTTAGTTATTGCTTGCTTTTCCTAAAGTCTACCAACTTTGCAAACAGGCATGCCAGCCAAGATACAGGGAACTGACAAAATAATGGAAACACTTGAGTAAATGAGGGATACAAAGTACTGTATATTGAAAGCAGGCACTTCCACACAGGTGTGGTCCCTGAGTTAATTAAGCAATTCAAATCCCATCATGCTTAGGGTCATATATAAAAATTCTGGGCAGGCTATTATTTTTTTCTACCATGACTATGCCCCCATAGGATGACAATGCCCCCATCCAGAGGGCACGAGTGGTCACTGATAGGTTTGATGAGCATGACAACGGTGTAAGCCATATGCCATGGCGGTCTCAGTCACCAGATCTCAATCCAATTGAACACTTATACGAGGCGGGTGCGATAGCGTTTTCCACCACCATCAACAAAAACACAAAATAATGGTATAGCTCGTGGAAGAATGGTGTCTCATCCTTTCAATAGAGTTCCAGACACTCGTAGAATCTATGCCAGGGCGTATTGAAGCTGTTCTGGTTCTTAATGGCCCAACGCCCTATTGAGACACTTTATGTTGGTGTTTCCTTTATTTTGGCAGTTACATGTAGTTATTCTAAATTGATTGATAGCCTGAAAAGGCTTCTTGATAGCTATGAGGCTGGGAGATAGGTTGAGGGGCTAAAGACAACTTCATTAAATTGGTACGTGGCAGTATTACAGTTAAAACGACAAGAACAATTATTTGTTGGTATTTTTTCTAAAAACAGGAAAGATCGGGTAGCACGTGCCTCTGTGCCCCCTACGGGCATGACACCTCTGCACGCACGCACACACACACACACACACACACACACACACACACACACACACACACACACACACACACACACACACACACACACACACACACACACACACACACACACACACACACACACACACACACACACACACACACACACACACACACAGCCAACAAACTGTGTATTTTTCGAAATGGCTTTTTTGACCTCGAGGGTTGATCTTGATATCGATGATGTTTTCAAAGTAGCCCGATCAAAGAGTCTCCTGTTGAAGTTGTAATCTGTCCTGAAGTGGGCCTTTGTTGGCCTGCGCCGGCCGGTCGCTTGACCAGACATTCTTTGGCCCTGCGCTGTGTGCCCCTCCTATGCAGGGCAGGTGCAGGGATCAGAGAGGGGAGGCCTGAGCTCCTCCAGCTGGGAATGGAGCCTTACTCCTAGTATATATGTCCCAAATGCACCCTATTTCCTATATAGTGCACTACGTTTGACCAGGACCCTAAAGGGCTCGGTTCAAAAGTAGTGCACTATGTAGGGAAATAGAGTGCCATTTTGGGACGTAGTCAATTAGATTTTAAAAAACAAACATTTTTGTCCCCTGCAATTTGTATTACAGAGGCCTCACTCTCACAGAGTGAGTAAAATCAACAGATCTGTTCTTGGGTATTAAGGAGGTAGAGTGAGAGACAACAGAAGCAACTTTTAATTATTTTTTTTACTAATACCTGAATAATATCACACAGGACAGGTGAAGCAGCTTGTTCTTATCTAACGTTGGCTAGTTACCTGAATTTGCCTCATCACTTGTCTCTTGATATGGTGAAAAGCAATAGGTGTATGCATGGCAAAACTTGTAGTGTGGAATTAGTTAAAAACCCATTCATATTTAAAAAACCTGCAGTGTGGAATGAGTTTACTCAATAATATTATACACACCTGTAGTGTGGAAATGAGTTAAAACCCAACAATATTTAACAAACCTGTCGTGTGGAATTAGTTAAAAACCCAATAATATTATACACACCTGTCGTGTGGAATTAGTTAAAAACCCAATAATATTATACACACCTGTCGTGTGGAAATGTGTTAAAAACGAAATAATATTATACACACCTGTCGTGTGGAATTAGTTAAAAACCCAATAATATTATACACACCTGTCGTGTGGAAATGTGTTAAAAACGAAATAATATTATACACACCTGTCGTGTGGAAATGTGTTAAAAACGAAATAATATTTAGCTCAAGCACCTCAATAATAACAAAAAAATACACTTATTTTGGAAGTTTGCATCAAATCTTCACCATATTTCATCCATAGAATGGTCCTGTTGAGGAAGGATTATTGACATATATTTGTATCTTAAAGAAGAAATCACCTACGTAAATACTTTGTCTGAAATGTACTGTGACCAAAAAGAATTTGGGCCTGGATGTAAAATCAAAGCTATTTGTCTTTATCAATTTATTTCTACATTGAATTACTGTATGTTAGTAGGGAGATTAAATAGACATCCAATAGAAGTGTATTTTGTTTTGTCCATAGCTGTATCATCAAACTGCTGACATTGAACCTTAGACATTTTTGAAAACACTCAGGACAGTTTCAATCCAGTTGACAGTTATCAGTCCATTATGAGAGAAGTGTCTGGGATAGCAAGTGTGTTGCAGATCTGTAGGTCGCTCTGTTATCTGGATGGCAGAAAAAAAAAAAATAGAAAATAATATAGAATCAAAAAGAGTAGACATGCAAACAAATATGATATTTAAATCTATCCATTGAGGGCAGTCCAGTGAAGGGGTGCGTGAACAACAGCTGTGTTTGAACAGTGTCCCGTATGATGTTTGGCCTTCTTGCTGTAGCTGATGAAATATACATGGGCCTTTGTGAGAGGGTCCAAACGTTTATATTGCCTCTGCTATCTGGAGAAGGACTGATAGGACGAGCAGATAATTCCATCAAACGCACAAAAGCAATAAATCTGATTTAATTATTAGGCATACAATATTGGATTCATTGGGTGGAAAAGAGATCAGCTGAATGGGAGGTAGAAGGGGTAGATTACACGGTCTGAGGAAGTGTGTGTGTGTGTGTGTGTGTGTGTGTGTGTTGGGGGGTTAATTTGCTTAGGGTCTGAACACAAGATAACAGGATTGTAATATTGAAACAATTCACCTTCTCTGCTAAGACTGATCCTCACATCAACAAATCTTCTTAACATTTAAACTGACATTTTTATGAATGTCATATTTGTTTAAATTCATTAAAAAAATGGTAAGTGAAGGTTTATAGCCCCTTTTTATTCTAGTATGAAATGAGTCATTTAGGAGATAAGATATTCAGTTTAACTGGGGCTTGGTAAATAAACAAAGAAGAAACTGATTGAACACAATGGTGGGTGATTGCCACCTCTGCATGTTCAGTTCGGAATGTCCATTTTGGATCTGTCAGCCACGGTTCCGCTGAGGTTGAAGCGTCCGTACAGAGAGCCAGCGAAGCGTGGCGCGGTAATGCTTCGGCACGACATAAACCTGAGCCTAGCGTGCGGTGGATCAGGGACTACTCACGCCATCCAGGTCATCCCTGGCCCACCACACTCTGAAACATTGCACAGAGAGATGTTAGGCAACAGAGGTACAAGAAGAAAAAATAATAATCATACTGTATAAAAGTTGTGTTTATACCTTGTGATCCCAACTCACTATTTCAAATGTTGAATTTATCTTACACACTATAGTATAAGCCATAAATATGCAGATTATTGCATATAATTCATATAATTCTATTTTATTAATGATGTACATTTTCCTGCCATACCCTTTCCTGGGTCTCTATTGCCTTTATTTAGTCCGTTGATTTTCTTGGTTTACTTTTCCTTAGTTTGCCATGGATTGAGAGAATTCAGCACCATGCCTTACCCAAGGACCAGTGGTATGTGGCGTCTTGCCAGCCGACACAGGGTTTTTTACAATCAAAAAGCCTTTTACTCCACAATGCAATAAAGATAAACGTATAGTGCCTTCAACGCTGCAGTCCAGGCTTTAGCTTCTCAACACTTGTGCCAAATAGATAGTCAGGCCAAGTATCTTTTGTTTAGATAAACCATGTGATATGTGATGGGGGAAAGTGATAGATGCAAACATTGAAAATATCAGTAGCTGCAAACAATGGATTTTGGAACAGCAAATTATGTCTGGGTGATTTTCTGGATTTCTTTCTCATTTTGTCTGTCATAGTTGAAGTGTACCTATGATGAAAATTACAGGCCTCTCTCATCTTTTTAAGTGGGAGAACTTGCACAATTGGTGGCTGACTAAATACTTTTTAGCCCCACTGTATGTTGGTCTATTGTACATCAAAAAATGTGTATGCAGGTTGCTTAGGATTCAAACCTTCTCGTTTATCATATATACACTGAGTGTACGAAACACATCTATGACATCGACTGACCAGGTGAAAGCTATCATCCCTTATTGACTTCGCCTGTTAAATCCACTTCAATCAGTGTAGATGAAAGGTTTGCGTGTGTCAAGAACTGCAACACTGCTGGGCTTTTCACACTCAACAGTTACTTGTGCATATCAAGAATGGTCCACCACTGAAAGGACATCCAGCCAGCTTGACACAACTGTGGGAAGCAATCGAGTCAACATGGGCCAGCATCCCTGTGGAACGCTTGTTGTCCCATGCCTCGGCGATATAGAGGCTGTTCTGAGGGCAAAAGGGTGCACTCAATATTAGGATGGCGTACTTAATGATTTGTTTACTCAGTGTGTATTATTGTATTTTTAGATATAGGCCTATTGTAAATGTGTATTCTTGTAGCGTCACCATCTTTATTGCTCAAAATAAATACAAATACACACTTTAAAATACATATTTCATTTGACAGAGGTAATGAACTGCCCGTTGATCCGCACAGGAAATTGATAAAACAGGACCATGTTTGCAAAACAAGTGTTTCTGAGCTTTATGTCAATATTGTACTGGTAAGCTAACGGTTCCAGAAATCAGGAATAGACGGGCTCTATAGGTCTCTATAGGTCTCTATAGGTCTCTATAGGTGAGTGACTGTGTTCAATACACCATCACATGTTACTGTACGTTGGGCACCTACTGACTAAAAAAATAAAAATATGTTAGGAATGACATTTTCTATCAATGATATGTATTGCTAAAATAAAGATTTAAGGAAATACAGGCAGGTACCACATTACAACAGGACAAAACAGCTTCAGCTGATTGTCTTATAAGTATAAAAGAAAAGCTTGCTTTCATTTCATTTTAAAATGTTTTGTAAAGGTAGTGGGATGGGGTTAGTGTGGTGAGTGAAGAACCCAATACTTTAACTTGTATGTGGTATAAATCACATTATTGTGGAAGCATCTCCTCTATGAGAGTGAATGAGACTGTTTGAGAAGGTTTGAATCCCGAGCAAACCTGCATACTTGCATTTTTTATGCATACCTGCATAAAAAAAAGTGTATTTTTACCTATTTTTCTCCCCAATTTCGTGGTATCCAATTGTTTTTTAGTAGATACTTAGTAGCTACTATCTTGTCTCATCGCTACAACTCCCGTACGGGCTCGGGAGAGATGAAGGTTGAAAGTCATGCGTCCTCCGATACACAACCCACTGCTTCTTAACCCAGTGTGCATTCAACCCGGAAGCCAGCCGCAAACAATGTGTCAGAGGAAACACCGTGCAAACTTGGTTAGCGCGCACTGCGCCCGGCCCGCCGCAGGAGTTGCTGTTGCGTGATGAGACAAGGACATCCCTACCAGCCAAGCCCTCCCTAACCCGGACGACGCTAGGCCAATTGTGCGTCGCCCCACGGACCTCCCGGTCGCGGCCGGTTACAACAGAGCCTGGGCGCGAACCCAGAGTCTCTGGCGCTGCGCCACCCGGGAGGCCCCAAACCTGCATACTTTTACATTAGCTGCCAAGGCAGCAGCTACTCTTCCTGGGTCTCGAGCAACATTCCGGCAGTTATATGACTATACATTTCAAAACACTTTTCACCAGACATTAAGTGTGTTCTCTCAGGCCACTATTCTACTACCACATATTTACAATACAAAATAGAGTGTGTGTCTTATCGTGTGTACGCGTGTGTCTGTGCCTGTGTGTGTCTCTTCAAAGTCCCCACTGTTCCATCAGGTGTATTTTTACCAAGTCAATGACAATCTGCTGGTACCAAGTCAATGACAATCTGCTGGTACCAAGTCAATGACAATCTGCTGGTACCAAGTCAATGACAATCTGCTGGTACCAAGTCAATGACAATTTGCTGGTACCAAGTCAATGACAATCTGCTGGTACCAAGTCAATGACAATCTGCTGGTACCAAGTCAATGACAATCTGCTGGTACCAAGTCAATGACTATCTGCTGGTACCAAGTCAATGACAATCTGCTGGTACCAAGTCAATGACTATCTGCTGGTACCAAGTCAATGACAATCTGCTGGTACCAAGTCAATGACAATCTGCTGATACCAAGTCAATGACTATCTGCTGGTACCAAGTCAATGACAATCTGCTGGTATCAAGTCAATGACTATCTGCTGGTACCAAGTCAATGACAATCTGCTGGTACCAAGTCAATGACAATCTGCTGGTACCAAGTCAATGACAATCTGCTGGTACCAAGTCAATGACTATCTGCTGGTACCAAGTCAATGACTATCTGCTGGTACCAAGTCAATGACAATCTGCTGGTACCAAGTCAATGACTATCTGCTGGTACCAAGTCAATGAGAATCTGCTGGTACCAAGTCAATGACAATCTGCTGATACCAAGTCAATGACAATCTGCTGGTACCAAGTCAATGACAATCTGCTGGTACCAAGTCAATGACAATCTGCTGGTACCAAGTCAATGACAATCTGCTGGTACCAAGTCAATGAGAATCTGCTGGTACCAAGTCAATGACAATCTGCTGGTACCAAGTCAATGACTATCTGCTGGTGCCAAGTCAATGACAATCTGCTGGTACCAAGTCAATGGCAATCTGCTGGTACCAAGTCAATGACTATCTGCTGGTACCAAGTCAATGACAATCTGCTGGTACCAAGTCAATGACAATCTGCTGGTACCAAGTCAATGACAATCTGCTGGTACCAAGTCAATGACAATCTGCTGGTGCCAAGTCAATGACAATCTGCTGGTACCAAGTCAATGACAATCTGCTGGTACCAAGTCAATGACTATCTGCTGGTACCAAGTCAATGACAATCTGCTGGTATCAAGTCAATGACAATCTGCTGGTACCAAGTCAATGACAATCTGCTGGTACCAAGTCAATGACAATCTGCTGGTACCAAGTCAATGACAATCTGCTGGTACCAAGTCAATGACAATCTGCTGGTACCAAGTCAATGACAATCTGCTGGTACCAAGTCAATGACAATCTGCTGGTACCAAGTCAATGACAATCTGCTGGTGCCAAGATTAGATCAATGATATCTTAGATCAATGATATGATACATGATCCATAAATTATACCAAACCAGTGACAATTTTACTTCCCTGTTGGCACATAAAGCAAAGCACCAGGTGGATCTAGACTTCAAGATGAAGATAAATTCAAGGTCAGAATGTTCTTGATTTGATTTGCGATACATAAAATACTCTGTACTGTATTCATTTTTTTGTCAAATAATAATAATAAAATGAGCAGATGAATGATTACTAAATCTCCCACTTCTGTAATGACTAAATCTCCAGCTTTTCCAAAGATATCATCACAATTTCTTGCCAGATAAACCCAATTGCAGGGGCAATGGCCAAGGCTTGAGAGGGCTTGACTGACATCTGGCACACCATAAAGAGAGAGGGATACCTCAGGGCTCAGTGCTCGGCCCCCTTTGGAATGCCCTACCCAGCTGAGGGGAGATCAAAACAGAGTCTCGAACGAGAGGTTTCTCCACCTGTGCCTTTGTCATCGGTAAGTCTGTCATCCCTGCAAATATTGGTTAGCAGTAATGGCGGCCAGAGATTAGGCCCACTTCCCGAGCTATTAACCACATTTCTTGTCCTCTCTACCGAGGCCTGTTGAACAAAGAGCCAATTCATGGGATCCCAAGTCTCGTAACGATGGCCCTCGCATCCACCTGAACCGAGGATAATGCAGCCGTTCCACTACACTTCTCCGGGCCAGAGAAGGAGCTGAAGTAATGAAGGGCAAAGGCCACCATGTTCAGGCATTTATCCAAAATGAGGGGGCTTTGAGTGACTAGACCCGCTTAGACAAGCACAGTCAAACGAGGAGACGATTACTGAAAACTGGATTATTTTGTCTCTCATCAGCAGATTTACGAGAGCCACCATTCTTATCACCCTGCCTCTACATCATAGATGGATGAGTACATTTAGTTTGTTGAGCTTTTCTCTTCTGGTTCTCTCTCATAGTTAAAAAAAACCAAACTCAATTAGCGGTTTCAGACCGATATTCAGTATGATCTCTCCAACGACTGAACATCAAATAGCGTTTTTTAAATATTTTTTTATCGTAATGGCAAAGCCAGAGATGTCATGTCAGAGGACGACATGTTATATGAATTGTATTTGCGTTCTGTATGAAATGTGATTAAAAAAAACTCCTCACACAACTTGACCAAATTAACTCCCATACCGCATGTCAGGCACATGCACAGAGGGTTGTACCTGTACCCGAGCACCTGCCCCTTGCCCCCCCTTTCGACAAGTGCCCTTTTGGGTGATGGTATAACGAAGCAATAAGGTACGAGGGGTTGTGGTATATGGCCAATACACCATGCCTAAGGATTGTTCTTAGGCAAGATGTAACTCAGAGTGCCAGGACTCAGCCCTTAGCCGTGGTATATTGACCGAATACCGCAAACCCCAGAGGTGCCTTATTGCTATTATAAACTGGTTACCAACGTAATTAGAGTAGTAAAAGTAAATGTTTTGTCAGACCCGTGGTATACGGTCTGATATACTATGGCTGTCAGCCAATCATTCAGGGCTCTAACTACCCAGTTTATAATTCTTATAATTTTTATACAGTTTTTGTTGTTGTTCTGAACCCACTGCGCCCAAGTCATTGTGACGTCATCAAGTTTGTGCCTTTTAGTCTGCCTTGTTGCGTACACCCGATATCCAAACATCCATGGCTTGAAATGTCATCACTAGTCTGGTGTGTGAAGCAAGCGTCATAGTTTAAATATTAACAGTACTGCCATAGCAGCATAACATTTGATTAACACTCGATAACACTTGAGCTGTTTTTTTCTTTGCTCAGAAAACTTGGGGTGGGAGGGGCAAATTAAATCACTGAGGCTGCCAGACTTGGGCTCCAGGAACAAGGAAGGGGAGACAAAGAAGTGCACAATGGCCATGGCAGGTGCCACCGTTTTAAGAGCATGCTCAAATGTACAGTCAAACGTTTAGACACACCTACTCATTCAAGGGTTTTTCTTTATTTTTACTATTATAAACATTTTGGAATAATAATAAATAACACATATGGAATCATGTAGTAACCAAAATAGTGTTCATATTTTATATTTGAGATTCTTCAAAGTAGCCACCCTTTGCCTTGATGACAGCTTTACACACTCTTGTTTTTTCATAGTTTTGATGTCTTCACTATTATCATGATCCAATGGTATGTACTGTAGCTATTGAAATGTGTTGATCGTTTATGTTCATTCTACGTACAATACAACCACTATAACAACAAACTACAGTATGATGTGTGGCTGTTTACTGTGTATTATTTAATTTTTCAGAATATTTTTATTGAAATTCTTGACAATTACCCAGACAGGAAGGAAAAGAGTGACAGGGAGACAGGGCGGCGAACCGGGGGTAAATCACACTGCGAGTAAATTACACCGTAGGTAAATCACTCCATGGGTAAATCATACCTTGGGTAAATCGCATATGCCTTAATGTTGGCATTTCTGTGTTCATTTAATATAAAACCTGTTATGACCTCTATCACTATCTAAACTCTAAGCAAAAAAAGAAACGTCTTCTCACTGTCAACTGCGTTTATTTTCAGGAAACTTAACATGTGTAAATATTTGTATGAACATAACAATATTCAACAACTGAGACCCAAACTGAACAGGTTCCACAGACATGTGACTAACAGAAATGTGTCTTTGAACAAAGGGGGAGGGGTCAAAATCAAAAGTAACAGTCAGTATCTGGTGTGGCCACCAGCTGCATTAAGTACTGCAGTGCATTTCCTCGTCATGGACTGCACCAGATTTGCCAGTTCTTGCTGTGAGATGTTACTCCACTCTTCCACCAAGGCACCTGCAAGTTCCCGGACATTTCTGGAGGGAATGGCTCTAGCCCTCACCCTCCGATCTAACAGGTCCCAGACGTCCAAAAATGTTCCATTCGCACAAATAGCTTTTCTCTCTCGTTTGTTTTGCACAAATGTGTTTATGTCCCTGTTAGTAAACATTTCTCCTTTACCAAGATAATCCATCCACCTGACATAGACCTTGTGCTGGGGACAATACAAGGCCATTCTAAAATGTGCAGTTTTGTCCCACAACACAATGCCACAGATGTCTCAAGTTTTGAGGGAGCTTTCAATTGGTATGCTGACTGTAGGACTGTTCACCAGAGAATTGCCAGAGAATTGAATGTTCATTTCTCTACCATAAGCCACCTCCAACGTTGTTTTAGAGAACCTGGCAGTACATCTAACCGGCCCGAACAACCACAGACTGTAATGAACACGATGAGAGACAGAGAGCTGGTTTCAAGCGCATGGCGCAGCAGGTGTTTATTGTAAAGCACCTCAGGAGGAGGCAGGTAGCTGGGTCCAGGGGCAGGCAGAAGCTCATACACAGGGGGTCCAAAAAGGCAACAGCACAGGCAGGGAAAAAGCTAGTGAAGTCGTCTGGGAGATCAGGCAATAGGTTGATAACAGGAAATCTGATAGGCTAAGGTACAGGCAGGGAACAGGCTAGTGAAGTCGTCTGGGAGATCAGGCAATAGGTTGATAACAGGGAATCTGATAGGCTAAGGTACAGGCAGGGAACAGGCTAGTGAAGTCGTCTGGGAGATCAGGCAATAGGTTGATAACAGGAAATCTGATAGGCTAAGGTACAGGCAGGGAACAGGCTAGTGAAGTCGTCTGGGAGATCAGGCAATAGGTTGATAACAGGGAATCTGATAGGCTAAGGTACAGGCAGGGAACAGGAAAAATGGGTCGTTAGTGAGGCAGTTTCAGTTCCCGCCAATATCCAGCAACTTCGCATAGCCATTGAAGAGGACATTTCACATTCCACAGGCCACAATCAACAGCTTGATCAACTCTATGTGAAGGAGAAGGAAAATGGTGGTCACACCCGATACTGACTGGTTTTCTGATCCACGCCTCTACCTTTCATTAAGGTATATGTGACCAACAGATACGTGCAGTGCCTTGCGAAAGTATTCGGCCCCCTTGAACTTTGCGACCTTTTGCCACATTTCAGGCTTCAAACATAAAGATATAACATTTAATTTTTTTGTGAAGAATCAACATTTATTGGATATTTCAAACTTTTTTAACAAATCAAAAACTGAAAAATTGGGCGTGCAAAATTATTCAGCCCCCTTAAGTTAATACTTTGTAGCGCCACCTTTTGCTGCGATTACAGCTGTAAGTCGCTTGGGGTATGTCTCTATCAGTTTTGCACATCGAGAGACTGAAATTGAAGCCCACACTTTTTTCTACTTTGAAAGTTGTGTAAAGTTTATAGTAGTACACTTTGTTACTTATTTCATCCAGAAAAGATAACTACAAGTTAATTTATAACGAAGTCATACAATCCACTGAGCATTGATGTTTTCCAAATCAAAGTCGAGCAAAGGAAAAATATGCACTTTATGAACAAGTAACTATGGGTGACAGGTCGCGTCGAGGCACACTACACTATTAGAACTGGGAAAAAATAATCATCTTTAAGCTAAATGATTTATATTACGGTGTGTGTATGGCATACAGTCTACTATTCCATACAGCTCAATGGTAAAAGTGTAGCTGTGACAGTCAATACAGGAATTGGTAGTGACCCCAGCTCATCAACCATTCAACACCACTTCAATACAGGGACTGGTAGTCGTGACCCCAGCTCATCAACCATTCAACACCACTTCAATACAGGGACTGGTAGTCGTGACCCCAGCTCATCAACCATTCAACACCACTTCAATACAGGGACTGGTAGTCGTGACCCCAGCTCATCAACCATTCAACACCACTTCAATACAGGGACTGGTAGTCGTGACCCCAGCTCATCAACCATTCAACACCACTTCAATACAGGGACTGGTAGTCGTGACCCCAGATCATCAACCATTCAACACCACTTCAATACAGGGACTGGTAGTCGTGACCCCGGCTCATCAACCATTCAACACCACTTCAATACAGGGACTGGTAGTCGTGACCCCAGCTCATCAACCATTCAACACCACTTCAATACAGGGACTGGTAGTCGTGACCCCAGCTCATCAACCATTCAACACCACTTCAATACAGGGACTGGTAGTCGGGACCCCAGCTCATCAACCATTCAACACCACTTCAATACAGGGACTGGTAGTCGTGACCCCAGCTCATCAACCATTCAACACCACTTCAATACAGGGACTGGTAGTCGGGACCCCAGCTCATCAACCATTCCATACCACTTCTGAAAAGCACCTTCCTTCCCCTGTGCCTTACCCCTTTATAGGAAATGGGATTAAAAACAGAACGTATACATTCATTGTCATAATAAGGGACTAAATAACACTGGTTCAATGACAAAATTGTCATGTAAAAAAATGTGTGGATATGGCAAGCAAGGCTAGCTTCATTTTCATCATTTGTGCGGTATTATAAAAGATTCTGCCAAATTCTCCAGTCATGTAAAATTACGTAGAATTACATGAAATGTGTTTATAAAAGGCCACTTTTTTTCCCCAGGCCTCAACTCTACGGCTTTATGCTTCTATGCAAATGTGATGATACACATGCAATGCTTTACTATAAAGGTTGTAAAAAAATTATCTTGTGTTCCGGGACATCAGTACAACAACAAAAAATGTATTGAGTTAGTTATAGATTTACAACAATCATCAACATCAATGATCAGCTGATAGCTTACCTTCTTTTTCCGATGTCAATCATCATCTTTAGAAGGCACTGTAACTAGTTTGCTTACAATTTGTGATGAGTGAGTTTGTTGTTGCAAATAAAATAAAAAAAGGTCTATGCTTTAAAAACAATAATCACTACCGAGGCAGTTAGTATGAATTGTATAATAATAGAATATATATAATAATAGAATAGAATAATGCATTGGAACTCATTTATTATTGCAGCATTGGTAAATGAGTTGTCTTGATTTTAGTTACAGTGACAAGTCAGCACTAAAGTATTGAATTTCTGTGTGGAAGATCAGAGGTCAGACAGATTAGGCAAATATAGATGTCCGGTTTCTTGAGGCTATTTAAGGGTTTTACAAAAGGCGTTGTCCACTGTTGCACATCAGGCTATTGCACGCTACTTCCTGCCACAAAGATGGCTGCCAAAAAGACCCTTCGCCAAACACATGAAAGCCTTGTGGTTTACAGATGGACAAGTTAGCCCATACAGCTGTAAATGAATGCAGATGCTGTCTCTCACTCAACCTAAAGAGGTTACCCAACCACACAGCTGTATCAAGACTGACGATTGAAGTGGGAGATGTACAAAAAAAAAAGATGGCCGAGAGGAAGAAGAGGGAGAGATGTCTGAACCCTTCGTCCTTCCAGTGTAGATCCAGAGAGGAAAGCTTGGAGCTTGGGCGGCTGGAGTGGGTTCAGACGCAGTCAGAACATCTGCTGGGATCTGGGGAAGCTTTCCTTGATCCGGGAGCTCAGGGTGACTCCGGGCACTTTTGGCACACACACACACACACACACACACACACACACACACACACACACACACACACACACACACACACACACACACACACACACACACACACACACACACACACACACACACACACACACACAGAGAGAGAGAGAGAGAGAGAGACAGATTACCCTAACCCTAACCTCAATCCTAACTTTTACGATTAGGGGGATGAAACAACTTCAAACACCTGTACACACAACTTTAATATACACAGTCACGTTCATTGTTTTACTGTAAATAGTTTGTATGAAAGGACAACCTATAAAAGGTAGCCTTGCTATGTAATCTCAGACAGAGAGACAAATTATAAAGAGTCAGTTTGTTTCACTGAGAAGGTTCAAAGGTGCCTTCTGAGTTCGAGGATAACGGGTCAGTTTGAGGATCTTCAGACAGCAGGTATTTAATTTTGCTGAAGAATTCTGCCAACTACGTCTTAGACAGAGGACTCCAAAACAACGGCCAAACAAAAGCAATCATCTTTTGATTACAGCTCTAAGCATCCCCACCTGTTTTCCTAAGAGAACCTATTTCATCTAAATTCCAACTCCCTCCTGTTGACCCCAAGGTTTGTGTCTGTTATCCTTGCCCAAAAGACAAGAGGAATCTCAAGCTTGTAGCTTCAACCCCCTGCACAGTGGCTGGTGGGGTTAAGGATGGGGGGGGGGGGGGGCTAAGAGGTGCATCTTTCATTAAAGCACAGGACCCCGTGGGATTGAAAACTCAGGTCATAAATAACATTGTAGTTGGGGGATGCCACAACATGGTATTATGGTGAGAGAAAAGGGGGGTGGGGGGGGAGACAGGATTCAGTAAATCAATGTATGTTGGGGGGTGTGGAGGAGGAGGAGGAGGGCTTGGAGTTGGAATAAAACGCAAAACCCACTAAGGATAGTGGGGGGTACGAACATGGTCACTGAGATGAGGAGTCAAAACCTTACATGACCATCTCAAACAGTAATGTTATTCAAGCATGAAACTGGCCAGGGCCAAAAGCAAGGGCAGCTTTTCTGCTATGTACAACACATGGTTTTGGTTATACCCAGTGGTTCCTCCACCTCTAGGTCTGTTTTGGTAATACCCAGGGGTTCTTCCACCGCCAGATCTGTTTTAGAAGATCATACACAGCTTGCTCGGACAAATTCCTAATTTCCTCTCGTACGCAGTGGCTTGGGAGCCATTTTTACCTGCGTTCACATCGGTCCACTGGAATGACATCTCTTTTCATTTCCCCTTCGCTATAAACTTAATCCTCTCTAGGTAAAAGGGTCCGGAGACTGAGGGAAGGAACATGAAAAATAGGAGGAGGTAAAAGCCAGAAGGAGAGAACCAGAACCTGCCCTTTTTAAACCTGAGATCTGTATTTGGTGAAACAGCGCCACAGGTCGTCCCCAGGCGCATTTGTTATTGTTTTTGTTTTGTTTTTGAAACGGGGAAGATGAGCATTCTGTATCTTGGTAAAAAAAAAAAAAAAGTATCTTAGTAGCCTATATTCTGTGTTGTTCTATCGCGCGTGATGATGTCAGAGGGGGAAAAAAAAGCGAACAATGTTTGCAGTTTGAATTAACATCTTTGTTTAACATCTTTGTTTAACATCTTTGTTTAACATCTTTGTTGTAGTAATATCGCAAACGGGACGTGACAGTTTCACCACTACAGATGTTTTTATTTTGGGGTATTGCATCTTGTGAGGACGCGGGTGGTTCCTAATGTTGTGAGATTCTCACCAGTGTTAAAAAGAACGACTGGCTCTGAGAGATTTAGGATCAGAACCAGCAGTTGTAACGGTAAGAAACCAAAACAAAATGGAGGACTGCAGCGTAGCTGTTACTTTGACTACACGTTGCATGGATTCCTAAGGCATAAGAATATGAAAGTGTGAATTCTTATTTTAAAATGTACAGTATGTTGTTCTATACATTCAGACACTCAGATATCTATTCATTATATGTATTGTGTCCTTTTATGTAGTTCTGTCCTGTTGGCGTTCTGTACTATGTCATGTTTTATGTTTTGTGTGGACCCCTAGGAAGAGTAGCTCCAGCTAACAGGGATCATAATACAATACTAAATACTAGATTACAGTTAAGCAGTTCTATGCTATGATGTTCTCTATATTATATGTCCTGTTAATTGCCATAGGAACTAGTCCGTGGCCTCAATATGTTCAATTCTTGCCAGTCAAAACCATTTGGCTTCAACTGCATCTAGCAACTGAGAGAAATTTGGGCCATGAACCCTGCAGGGAGGAGAGACTTCCAACAGTCCTGTAGAGTGTAGACTTCACACTCACATCATCTTCCTCTCTCATGTTCCAGGACTGAGCCAAGGACACATCCTGTGAGACCAGTGGGTGAATGATGCAATACCAGTGTTTACCAACCAGTGTTTACCAACAAGTGTTTACCAACCAGTGTTTACAACAAGTGTTTACCAACCAGTGTTTACCAACAAGTGTTTACTAACAAGTGTTTACCAACAAGTGTTTACTAACAAGTGTTTACCAACCAGTGTTTACCAACAAGTGTTTACTAACAAGTGTTTACCAACCAGTGTTTACCAACCAGTGTTTACCAACCAGTGTTTACCAACAAGTGTTTACCACCCAGTGTTTACTAACAAGTGTTTACCAACAAGTGTTTACTAACAAGTGTTTACCAACCAGTGTTTACCAACCAGTGTTTACTAACAAGTGTTTACTAACAAGTGTTTACCAACCAGTGTTTACCAACCAGTGTTTACTAACAAGTGTTTACCAACAAGTGTTTACCAACCAGTGTTTACCAACGAGTGTTTACCAACAAGTGTTTACTAACCAGTGTTTACCAACCAGTGTTTACCAACAAGTGTTTACTAACAAGTGTTTACCAACCAGTGTTTACCAACCAGTGTTTACCAACCAGTGTTTACCAACCAGTGTTTACCAACAAGTGTTTACCAACCAGTGTTTACCAACAAGTGTTTACTAACAAGTGTTTACTAACAAGTGTTTACCAACCAGTGTTTACCAACCAGTGTTTACTAACAAGTGTTTACCAACAAGTGTTTACCAACCAGTGTTTACTAACAAGTGTTTACCAACAAGTGTTTACCAACCAGTGTTTACCAACAAGTGTTTACCAACCAGTGTTTACTAACAAGTGTTTACCAACCAGTGTTTACTAACAAGTGTTTACCAACAAGTGTTTACCAACCAGTGTTTACTAACAAGTGTTTACCAACAAGTGTTTACCAACCAGTGTTATTAAGTTCCTAGAGATGTATTCGGATGTATGACGATAAATGGAGAGAATTGACTGACCAAAATGGTTCATAGACCACTGTAGTACAAGCTGTGTGTGCAGTGTTGGAAGAAGTACTCAATTGTCATACTTGAGTAAAAGTAAAGATACCTTTATAGAAAATGACTCAAGTAAAAGTGGAAGATAACCAGTAAAACACTACTTGAGTAAAAGTATCAAAAGTAAAGGGAATTGCTAAAATGTACTTAAGTATCAAAAGTAAAAGTATTAAGCAAACCAGGCGACTTATTTGTTATTCAACTGTTAACGGATAGCCAGGGGCACACTCCAACACTCAGACATCATTTATAAATGAAGCATTTGTGTTTAGTGAGTCCTCCAAATTAGAGGTAGTAGTTATGACCAGGGATGTTCTCTTGATAAGTGTGTGAATTGGACCATTTTCCTGTGAAAATGTACTTTTGTGATTTCAGGTAACATGTAAAAAAGTACATTATCTTCTTTAGGAATGTAGTGAAGTAAAAGTAAAAGTTGTAAAAAATATATAAATAAATTAAGTAAAGTAAAGATACCACAAAAAAACGACTTAAATAGTACTTCGAAGTATTTTTACTTAAGTACTTTACACCACTGTGTGTGTGTGTGGGGGGGGGGGGGGGGGGGGGGGGGGGGGGTGAATGAGTGCGTGAGAGTATGTGTGTGTATGAATGAGTGTGTGTGTAGGGAGTGGGGGGGGGGGGGGGGGGGGGGGGTTGAGACAATGAAATGTAATTACGACACACCACAGGCTTCTGTAAAGGCTGGTAGACAATTACAATGCGACAAGTGTCCCTGGTCAAAACAACATTTAATTTATACTCCGGTGGACTGTCTGTAGACCGACTGTCTGTAGACCGTCGCTGCGGTTTCCAAGTCTCACCAGACAGATGAAAAAAGTTCAACTTTGACCCTGTTGCTGTGTCCGTTGTCATGGTTACCTGTCTGAGATAGCAACGAGACACAAGTTCTAAAATTCTCCAGCAGAATGCCCTGCTTTTATTTCCTCACGCTCACAGCTGTAAGCTCTTTTCTCTAAATAGCTTGTCATTAACTGGTAAATAATGATCTTTTTGTGAGTTTATTTTCCTGTAATAATTCATAAACATTTGCTTTTAAGTTATTAAGACCAGGGACATCATGCACTCCACCAATCTGAGGGTGAGGATGGCTGGGGGTGGTCTGGTGGGCGATTATGCCCCCATGTCCATACATTTGGGAATTGTGAAGTTTTCAAACACCTGAAACATATTTTTCCTACAATCTAGAGTCTTAATCATTATGCTTATTCTATGTTAAAAAATATGCATATTTTTCTGCATATCTAAGCATACTTCTTGAGCTGTCTGTATCCTCCTGATTGGTGGTTCTTTAAAAAAAGAAGCTTTGAGTCCTATTCAGTACATTTAGTTATTGCTTGCTTTTTAAAAGGAAACCAACCTTGCCAGCAGGCATGGAAGCTAAGATAGAGTAGCTAGCTGGTCTAACTAACTTGATTGATAGCCTGAAATGACTTCTTGGTAGCTAGTTTTTGAGGTTGGGAGATTGGAACTTATCTGGGCTGGCAAAAGCCAACTATGTGGCTAGTAGTTTACAGAGAGATATTTATATATAAAGTACAAGTCAAAAGTTTGTACACGCCTACTCATTCAAGGGTTTTTCTTTATTTTTTATTTTTTATACACTGTAGAATAATAGTGAAGACATCAACACTATGAAATAAAACATATGGAATCATGTAGTAACCAAAAAAGTGCAAAACAAATCCAAATATATTTTATAAGTAGCCACCCTTAACCTTGATTGCAGCTTTGCATTCTCTCAACCAGCTTCATGAGGTAGTCACTTGGAATGTATTTCAATTAACAGGTGCGCCTTGTTAAAAGTAAAAGTAATTGTAGAATTTCTTTCCTTCTTCATGCATTTGAGCCAATCAGTTGTTATGTGACAAGGTATATGGAAGACAGCCCTATTTGGTAAAAGACCAAGTCCATATTATGGCAAGAACAGCTCAAATAACCAAAGGGAAATGACAGTCCATCATTACTTTAAGACATGAAGGTCAGTCAATACAGAACATTTCAAGAACTTTGAAAGTTTCTTCAAGTGCAGTCGCTAAAACCATCAAGCGCTATGATGAAACTGGCTCCCATGAAGAGCGCCACAGGAAAGCAAGACCCAGAGTTACCTCTACAGCAGAGGATAATTTCATTAGATTTACCAGCCTCAGATATTGCAGCCCAAATAAAAGCTTCACAGAGTTCAAGTAACAGACACATCTCAACATCAACTGTTCAGAGGAGATTGTGTGAATCAGGCCTTCATGGTCAAATTGCTGCAAAGAAACCACTACTAAAGGAAACCAATAATAAGAAGATAAGACTCCCAGATCACCCTGACTCCCAGATCACCCTGACTCCCAGATCACCCAGAGTCCCTGATCACCCTGAGTCCCAGATCACCCTGACTCCCAGATCACCCTGAGTTCCAGATCATCCTGACTCCCAGATCACTCCAACATCAACTGTTCAGAGACAGTGAATCAGGCCTTCATGGTCGAATTGCTATAAAGAACCACTACTAAAGGAAACCAATAATAAGAAGAGACTTGCTTGGGCCAAGAAAATGAGCAATGGACATTAGACCAGTGGAAATCTGTCCTTTGGTCTGATGAGTCCAAATTTGAGATTTTTGGTTCCAACCGCCTTGTCTTTGTGAGATGCAGAGTAGGTGAACGGATGATCTCTACATATGTGGCTCCCACCGTGAAGCACAGAGGAGGAGGTGTTATGGTGTGGAGGTGCTTTGCTGGTGACACTGTCAGTGATTTATTTAGTCAAGTCACACTTAACCAGCATGGCTACCACAGCATTCTGCAGCGATACGCAATCCCATCTGGTTTGGGCTTAGTGGGACTATCATTTGTTTTTCAACAGGACAATGACCCAACACACCTCCAGGTTGTGTATGGCCTATTTGACCAAGAAGGAGAGTGATGGAGTGCTGCATCAGATGACCTGGCTTCCACAATCCCCTGACCGTCAACCCAACTGAGATGGTTTGGGATGAGTTGGACCGCAGAGTGAAGGAAAAGTAGCCAACAAGTGCTCAGCATATGTAGGAACTCCTTCAAAACCTTTGGAAAAGCATTCCAGGTGAAGCTGGTTGAGAGAATGCCAAGAGTGTGCAAAGCTGCCATCAAGGCAAAGGGCGTCTACTTTGAAGAATCTCAAATGTAAAATATATTTTGATTTGTTTAACACTTTTTTGGTTACTATATGAGTCCATATGTGTTATTTCATAGTTTTGATGTCTTCAACTATTATTACACAATGTAGACAATAGTCAATATAAAGAAAAACCCTTGAATTAGTAGGTGTGTCTAAACTTTGACTGGTACTGTATATATATTTATTTATTTATTTTAATATGTATTTTTTACAGGACAAATCTGAAGGGCATTTCTAAACATTGTTAAGGAAGATGCTTTTAGTTTTCTGTCTTATTATATCGACATAATAAATTCATTTTTAAATAGATGACTTTATTGGTGTTAATATGTAGCAGTTATTCTAGTTGGATCACCAGGCTGTTGATGTCATAACGACAGCTACGTTTTTGATGTCAGATGACAATAGAATGTTGATGATGTCACTGTGGCCACTGTAAACCGGCCTTAGGGTGTGCTCTAACCTAAATCGTTAACATTATTCTATTGTGTGATCTGGGCCCGAGGTACTGTCACGACGTGTCAAGGGTCTCATGTGAAAACTCAACAGACTCTGACGACACAGAGGTGGAGGAGTTTACAACAATATTTACTCAGTCTGTCATTGCTATCAAGTGCTTAATTCAATTAGGCTGCAGTTTTCACCAAGCCTCAGGGTCAAGAGAGCAACGTTCAAACAGGGAGCCAGGAGAGAGAGAGGGGGAACTCAGTCAGGGGAAGCCGGCTGGATGGCAGCCCAGACCGCTAGCGCCGAATGGGGCTTGACAAGGACCAATTCATGGGATTCAACTCTGGGAACCTATCTCAATTGGCCAAAGTAATTACTACAGCCAACACTATTCTCAGAGAAAATCTCTTGAATGGAA
>NC_034196.2:42737948-42807948 GCF_002021735.2 Oncorhynchus kisutch | reverse complement strand
AACCCTCTGAAGACAACCACTCTAAACCCTCTGAAGACAACCACTCTAAACCCTCTGAAGACAACCACTCTAAACCCTCTGAAGACAACCACTCTAAACCCTCTGAAGACAACCACTCTAAACCCTCTGAAGACAACCACTCTAAACCCTCTGAAGACAACCACTCTAAACCCTCTGAAGACAACCACTCTAAACCCTCTGAAGACAACCACTCTAAACCCTCTGTTTGCACAGATGGCACGTTCATCTCTGCTCCACTCCATTATTTTCAACTCAAAAGACAACAACTTCCCCTGGAGCCTCTGAGTGCATTCAGCAGCAACATGTTCTTAATGCTTTAATAAGAGTTTGGGGTTGACTTCCGGGCCGCCCGCTCCAGATCCCAGGCAAGGCTGGGTCTATCTCCCTGTGTATCTAAATCAGGATTTCCGTGCCGACCCGGGCCTGTCTGAGAAGCGTCTAAGCTGGATTTGGGAAAATGCGAACCATGTGCATTCTGATGCCACGGCACCATGCATCCATCCTCTCTCTTTCTCTCTCTCTCTCTCTCTCTGCCTTTGTTTTCGTAGCCCCTTTTGGTTGCAAACGTCTTCCAAAGACATAGCCGTGGCAAGATGGCTGCTTCAAATACCCTGGTGAGTACTACCCATGATGCATTACAAGAACTAAATAACGGATGCTTGAGTACTCAGCCGACATAAGTTTTGTCCCAACAGTCATGAGCATACTGTAAAACTGTCTGTATTCAATCACACGTTTTATTCCTGTCAAATTCAGTAAGCATCAATATATTACTGAATGTTATTTTAAACACCCACACTTGTCATGGATAAAAGTCATCTGTCAATTTCTCTATGGTTTTATTTCATTTTTTTGCTGCCAGGCATGACACTGGGTCATGTGATCGATTTGCGGAAGGATGTTATTTAAGTCACCATCTTTCAATCCCACCTTAATGTTGTCATAGCGATTATGGAAACAATAAGGAACGGACAGAGGCAAACAAATCGATGACGCCACAAGTCGCTGGATCAATGCGGAGCCTTTCAATAAACAGAATGAGAATCTGATCCTGACTTGAGGAGTAAAATGACCTTTTAGGTTGTACCTTGTGTTTTCGTCACACAGACATTGATATATAGCGTTACAGCAAATCCAATCCCATTCTTTACACACAAATCTGCATCTCCACATCCTCATTGATCCTCTGAAACCTTATTGAAACTTTTCAGTTTTTCTTTGACAGTTTTCTTTTCCAAATCTTCCCTTTATTGCAGAATGCACTCCGTGACACCTCCCGTCGATACCAGAGAACTTCTCCTTTGACCCCCCCTGCAGAGTTAAACGTTCTCCCCCAACTAATAACAAACCAATCAATACATACTATCGAGCAAATGGAACACCTTCATACTCCAGAACCCCGGGATTCAACCTTTTGTGGGAATAGACAAAAGTGCTTTAAGTGAAAAATGACTTTGGTATTTTACGCCTTGACCTTTGAGGTCTTCGGGAAAGGTTTGCCAATTTCATAAGAAACCAGAAATCGTTCTTAATATGTTTTTATGATCTTTTTTTTTTCTTTCGAGAGGAATGATTGAAGGATGTATATAGCTAACCCAACTGCTGTTGACAATGGCGCACACCTATGCTTTGCCGGAGATATCATTGGCATTACCAACCCATACGGCCAAAATAATGAGCCAACATTTCTTCAATATGTGTAAAAACATTTAAAATAAATGCTCAATAGTGATTTGCTTTACATTAAAACAACTATTTACTTTATTACATTGTATGATAATGAGAAAATGTGTTGGTAGTATATTCTGTTTTCTTCAGAAATATTTGTGTTTAATGCACATTCGGTGGGGCCATGATCAACTGTGATCTTGGCAATAATCACCTTTATCTACTGACCCAGAGTCAGATGAAGCCCTTTATCTACTGACCCAGAATCAGATGAGGCCCTTTATCTACTGACCCAGAGTCAGATGAGGCCCTTTATCTACTGACCCAGAGTCAGATGAGGCCCTTTATCTACTGACCCAGAGTCAGATGAGGCCCTTTATCTACTGACCCAGAGTCAGATGAAGCCCTTTATCTACTGACCCAGAGTTAGATGAGGCCCTTTATCTACTGACCCAGAGTCAGATGAGGCCCTTTATCTACTGACCCAGAGTCAGATGAACTCGTGGATTCCATTGTTATGTCTCTGTATACATTATGAAGGTAGTTTGAGTTAGTTTCACGAGCCAATGCTAACTAGCATTAGCGCAATGACTAGAAGTCTATGGGTATTGTGTAGCTAGCAGATACCCATAGACTTCCAGTCATTACGCTAACGCTAGTTAGCAATTTCACTTGTGCTAGTAAGCAACTTCCTTCAAAGCGCACACAGAAACATAAAAATGCTATCCATGAATTCATCTGACTCTGGGGAAGTAGATAAAGGGCTTCATTGCCAAAATCCCAAAGTATCCCTTTAAAGCCTTATACGTGATCACCCTGACTCCCAGATCACCCTGACTCCCAGATCACCCTGATTCCCAGATCACCCTGACTCCCAGATCACCCTGACTCCCAGATCACCCTGATTCCCAGATCACCCTGACTCCCAGATCGCCTTGAGTTCCAGATCATCCTGACTCCCAGATCACCCAGAGTCCCAGATCACCCAGAGTCCCAGATCGCCTTGAGTCCCAGATCGCCCTGACTCCCAGATCGCCTTGAGTCCCAGATCATCCTGACTCCCAGATCACCCTGACTCCCAGATAACCCAGAGTCCCAGATCGCCTTGAGTCCCAGATCACCCTGACTCGCAGATCACCCAGAGTCCCCAATCGCCCGGAGTCCCAGATCGCCCGGAGTCCCAGATCACCCTGACTCCCAGATCACCCAGAGTCCCAGATCACCCAGACTCCCAGATCACCCAGAGTCCCAGATCACCCTGACTCCCAGATCACCCTGACTCCCAGATCGCCTTGAGTCCCAGATCACCCAGAGTCCCAGATCGCCTTGAGTCCCAGATAACCTCAAAGACACCTGGTCCTCCGTCTCTCATGTATTTAGTGGAGATTCTATAAAAAGCCCCTAACACCTGAGACAAAATGGCATGATCGTCTGGGGGGGGGGGGGGGCAGCCAACGGTTACGGAGGAACTGTAAAAACAAATCGGACATGGTGAGGTGCCCTGACGACGAGCTCCTGAACTGTCTTTACTTTTTCTCTCTGCCCTGCACCATTGATGCTCCCTACCACCGACCAAGCCTTTCTGTCATTTAGAGAAGACCACAATGGAAATTAGTTTGAACTTAAAAAAAAAAAAATGTTATCCTCAATGAGTTTAAAAGCATTGTAGCCACATGTGTATTTGTATTGTGTTTTTTAAACGGTCAAATAAATTGAATACAAAAACAAACAAAACAGTCAAACTAATTGTTTTAATCTAAGACTGTCATACTGTACATACACTACAAGTACAGTGTATTGGTTTATGGGTACTGTAGTTGTACATCACATTACATTATCTGATTATGGTAATGTAGGTAAGTATCAGGTCTATGTGAGCATGGACATTGATATCTAGCTAAGAATCTGGAGATTCCAAACACTAGGTTGACTTGACATCTACTTGGCACTAGGAAACACAAAACCCATGATTCACCCACCTGGGGCCGAACAGTCTCCAAATCCTGTCCTGTGTCAGAATCAGCTTATCTGTCCCCGCAGAGAGAAAAGGAGCTGCATTACCTTTGACCTCACTATGAACTCTGTGAGCTAGATGTTTCTCTCTGACTGCTCTGGGGGGACCTGATCAATGTTATTGGGTTGGAGCATATTTTAGAGATAACCGTGGCAACGTGCTACCGGCATGAGCGTGAGACACACAGGAGGTGGCCTAGACATTCCTGAAGCTTCGGGAGGTCAGAAATGTAGTAAGAGTCACCGAAATGTCTCTAGACTACATTTCCCCTTTATACCCCCCCCCCCTCCCTCCAATGTCTGGTCCCAAACTAACACCCGAGCGTCCATCATGTCTGCATGGACAGGGACCACATGCAGGGACTCAGACTCCACGTCAGCCGTTGGAATTTAGGCTGGGAATCCGACAAGGCCTACAGCTGAGAGGGGAATGTAGGCTGGGGACCCGACAAGGCCTACAGCTGAGAGGGGAATGTAGGCTGGGGACCCGACAAGGCCTACAGCTGAGAGGGGAATGTAGGCTGGGGATCCGACAAGGCCTACAGCTGAGAGGGGAATGTAGGCTGGGGATCCGACAATGCCTACAGCTGAGAGGGGAATGTAGGCTGGGGACCCGACAAGGCCTACAGCTGAGAGGGGAATGTAGGCTGGGGATCCGACAAGGCCTACAGCTGAGAGGGGAATCTAGGCTGGGGATCCGACAAAGCCTACAGCTGAGAGGGGAATGTAGGCTGGGGATCCGACAAGGCCTACAGCTGAGAGGGGAATGTAGGCTGGGGATCCGACAAGGCCTACAGCTGAGAGTGGAATGTAGGCTGGGGATCCGACAAGGCCTACAGCTGAGAGGGGAATCTAGGCTGGGGATCCGACAAGGCCTACAGCTGAGAGGGGAATGTAGGCTGGGGATCCGACAAGGCCTACAGCTGAGAGGGGAATGTAGGCTGGGGATCCGACAAGGCCTACAGCTGAGAGTGGAATGTAGGCTGGGGATCCGACAAGGCCTACAGCTGAGAGTGGAATGTAGGCTGGGTATCCGACAAGGCCTACAGCTGAGAGTGGAATCTAGGCTGGGGATCCGACAAGGCCTACAGCTGAGAGGGGAATGTAGGCTGGGGATCCGACAAGGCCTACAGCTGAGAGGGGAATGTAGGCTGGGGATCCGACAAGGCCTACAGCTGAGAGGGGAATGTAGGCTGGGGATCCGACAAGACCTACAGCTGAGAGTGGAATGTAGGCTGAGGATCCGACAAGGCCTACAGCTGAGAGGGGAATGTAGGCTTGGGATCCGACAAGGCCTACAGCTGAGAGTGGAATCTAGGCTGGGGATCCGACAAGGCCTACAGCTGAGAGGGGAATGTAGGCTGGGGATCCGACAAGGCCTACAGCTGAGAGGGGAATGTAGGCTGGGGATCCGACAAGGCCTACAGCTGAGAGGGGAATGTAGGTTGGGGATCCAACAAGGCCTACAGCTGAGAGTGGAATGTAGGCTGGGGATCCGACAATGCCTACAGCTGAGAGGGGAATGTAGGCTGGGGACCCGACAAGGCCTACAGCTGAGAGGGGAATGTAGGCTGGGGATCCGACAAGGCCTACAGCTGAGAGGGGAATCTAGGCTGGGGATCCGACAAAGCCTACAGCTGAGAGGGGAATGTAGGCTGGGGATCCGACAAGGCCTACAGCTGAGAGGGGAATGTAGGCTGGGGATCCGACAAGGCCTACAGCTGAGAGTGGAATGTAGGCTGGGGATCCGACAAGGCCTACAGCTGAGAGGGGAATCTAGGCTGGGGATCCGACAAGGCCTACAGCTGAGAGGGGAATGTAGGCTGGGGATCCGACAAGGCCTACAGCTGAGAGGGGAATGTAGGCTGGGGATCCGACAAGGCCTACAGCTGAGAGGGGAATGTAGGCTGGGGATCCGACAAGGCCTACAGCTGAGAGTGGAATGTAGGCTGAGGATCCGACAAGGCCTACAGCTGAGAGGGGAATGTAGGCTGGGGATCCGACAAGGCCTACAGCTGAGAGGGGAATGTAGGCTGGGGATCCGACAAGGCCTACAGCTGAGAGGGGAATGTAGGCTGGGGATCCAACAAGGCCTACAGCTGAGAGTGGAATGTAGGCTGGGGATCCGACAAGGCCTACAGCTGAGAGTGGAATCTAGGCTGGGGATCCGACAAGGCCTACAGCTGAGAGGGGAATATAGGCTGGGGATCCGACAAGGCCTACAGCTGAGAAGGGAATGTAGGCTGGGGATCCGACAAGGCCTACAGCTGAGAGTGGAATGTAGGCTGGGGATCCGACAAGGCCTACAGCTGAGAGGGGAATGTAGGCTGGGGATCCGACAAAGCCTACAGCTGAGAGTGGAATGTAGGCTGTGGATCCGACAAGGCCTACAGCTGAGAGTGGAATGTAGGCTGGGGATCCGACAAGACCTACAGCTGAGAGGGGAATGTAGGCTGGGGATCCGACAAGGCCTACAGCTGAGAGTGGAATGTAGGCTGGGGATCCGACAAGGCCTACAGCTGAGAGGGGAATGTAGGCTGGGGATCCGACAAGGCCTACAGCTGAGAGTGGAATGTAGGCTGGGGATCCGACAAGACCTACAGCTGAGAGGGGAATTAATGTCTCCTCCTTCTCCCACCAGTTTCTCTCCCTCCTTTTGTCAGGAGTGAGGGATCCCGTAGCTCTCCGTCTACGTTTGTGATCCCCCTAAATCAGGCGTCTCAGTGTAGGTTTTTTGTTCAGAGGGACACGGGTCAGAGAGGAGAATGAGAGAGAGGGCAAGTGTTACACTTCATTTTGTACCCTCTGTCAAAATAATGTTAGGTAATTGGAATGACATGACAGCAAGTTTTAAGAGGTTAGTAAATCAATCAATCATCAATTTCCTTGTTCCCATAACTAATATGGTTATTTTGAGTAGGCTGATTCAAACTGTTTTGAATATTTGAATTTAATATTTCACTGAAATGACAGAAAACCAAATATGCAAATCACTAGGTTTGTAGGTTACATTGCTGAGCATATATGGTAAGCTGCCTTAATGAATGAATTACAATATTGCATAAATCTATAACTTTTTTGGTTCAAGAAAAGACATTTTTCAGAATAAATATTTGCGTTTCACGTGTGCTCTGCTTTTGCATGCACTTCGTGATGGAGTTTGGCCGTCTCTCTCATTTTGGTGAGAAACTCCTCAAGGAGGACAGTACAATGTGCCTGGTTAGGCCTAAATGGTTGGTTCGTCGATTTCTATGCCTCTGTGCTACAGTGCCATCAGAATGTATTCACACCCCTTGTCTTTCTACACATTTTGTTGTGTTACAGCCTGAATTTAAAATTGATTAAATTGAGAATTTGTGTCACTGGCCTACCCACAATACCCCATAATTTCAAAGCGGTATTCTGTTTTTAGAATTTTTTACAAATTAATAAAAAAATGAAAAGCTGAAATGTCTTGAGTCAATAAGTATTCATCCCCTTTCTTACGGCAAGGCTAAATAATTTCAAGAGTAAAAAATGTGCTTAACAAGTCACATAATAAGTTGCATGGACTCACTGTGCAATAATAGTGTTTAACATGATCTTTGAATGACTACCTCATCTTTGTAGCCCACACATACAACGGATGGTGTACTGTATTAATACACCCAGCCACTACAAAGATCCTAACTCAGTTGCCGGAGAGCAAGGAAACCGATCAGGGATTTCACCATGAGGCCAATGGTGACTTTAAAACACTTACAGAGTTTAATGGCTGTGATAGGAGAAAACTGAGGAGGGATCAACAACATTGTAGTTACTCCACAATACCAACCGAAATGACAGAGTGAAAAGAAGGAAGCCTGTACAGAATACAAACATATTTCAAACATGCATCCTGTTTGCAATAAGGCACTAAAGTAAAACTGCAAAGCATAATGTTTGGGGCAAATATAATACAACACATTATTGGTTACCACTCTCCATATTTTCAAACATAGTAGTGGCTGCATCTTGTTATGGGTATCCTTGTAATTGTTAAGGACAGGGGAGTTTTTCAGGATAAAAAAGAAACGGAATAGAGCTAAACACAGGCAAAATCCTAGAGGGAAACATGGTTCAGTCTACTTTCCACAAGACACTGGCAGATCAATTCCTTTTTCAGAAGGACAATAACCTAAAACACAAGACCAAATCTACACTGGAGCTTACCAAGACGACATTGGATGTTCCCGAGTGGCCTAGTTATACAGTTTTGATTTAAATCAGCTTGAAAATCTATGGTAGGACTTGAAAATGGATGTCTTGCAATAATCAGCAACCAACTTCACAGAGCTTGAAGAATTTTTTCAAGAATAATGTGCAAATCCAGGTGTGCAAGGCTCTTAGAGACTTACCCAGAAAGTGGTAAGTGGTAACTCAGGGGTGTGAATACTTATGTAAATGAGATATTTCTGTATTTCATTTTTCAACAAATTAGCAAACATTTCTAAAAACATGTTTTCACTATCGGGGTATTGTGTGTAGATGGGTGAGAAAAAATAAATGTAATCCATTTTGAATTCAGGCTGTAACACAACAAAATGTGGAATGAGTCAAGGGGTATGAATACTTTCTGAAGGCACTGTACACCAAGCTACTACACCTTAAACTGGCTTAATGTCACGTGGCGGTTTGTTCACTTATCAACCGCATCTCAACTGGCTCTTCTCGCCTGCGGTCACAATGATGACAGGCTGTATCGACTAGTAGATTGATAGCATCTGGAAATAAGAAGCAGGTGCACGCGTCAAGGTAAGGTAGATTCTAAGCAGACGGTACTACTCTACAAGGACCGCGTTAACAATAAAAACAATATATATATAATCTTAGACGTGAAAAGTAGCCAGGTGTCACTCATATCATTTTTTTGAGTCCCACGAAAGTAGCATATCAACGTGGGTGATTTTGTCATATTAGGTATTATGTTCTCCAGATCCCATTCGGCCTACAATCCTATGTTTTATATAGGCAAAACAACTTTCATAACACATAGGCCTACATGTGATAATTGAGGTAATATACATATTTATTAATGAAGGTTACTACATGTTTCTTGTTGAGACTTTATTGTAAATCAATTATAAATCTAAATCCTCTGTGAATCCCTCATTCCCGAGAGCTTTAGTGTAGGCTATTCTGTTGCCCATGTGTCTATGAACTTCAAGAATGAAAGTGTGGCTACACGTATGTGAGATAACTAGTCCCGTGTATCCCAGTTGGTAGAGCATGCGCCACGGTTATGGGTTTGATTCCCACGGGGACCAGTACGAAAAAAAGTCACAATATGTACTCACTCACTACTGTAAATCGCTATGGATAAGACCGTATGCTAAATTACTAAAATGTAAGGCTAGTTCGAGACTTAAGTCCAACATCTCAAATAACCATATACCATTATGTGTGGTACACTATTTAGCTTCTAGATGGCGCTATTAAACAGGAGGAAACTATTGAAGACTCATGCCATTGTTTGGGACAATCTATAGAATATTCCATAGTTGCAATCGATCACATATTGCCTCAATACTGCTGAAAATAGGAATCTGGAAATTAATGCTTATCTGTGGGGCAAACATGATGAATATCCATTCGGCCTATATTCATAATATTACAAAAAATGTAATTGCAAAGAAATAGCATATGCGTTTAAAACAAAAAGTGTTTTTCTTAGAAATGAAGATGGAGGCATTTGACATCGAATGAAAGGTATGTATAATAGCTGTAGCCGTCTATCATGACAGATGTTTATTTATTACAAAACATGATGTTCTTTTTCCAACATCTTTCCCTCAAATTACTCAAAATGCATAGGCTTAAAAAATAAAAAAACGTATCTATTTTAGGCCCAGAAACGCATGAATCGAACGAATTCAAATCAAAATGCATATATTAGATGTTATATAGATAATGTTATAGGCTTACATACATTCTATAAAGACTCTTTGTTTTGTTCTTGCCATAAACATTAAATACAGGCTATAGTTCAGACAGGAGGTTAAAATGTAAATAATAGATGCCCAGTTTTAATTTTACGAAATGCAGCTAGACTGCGAACGGGCCCCTCTCTAACAAAAATAGCCTACACAAATATAAATGTGATTACACGGGTTTAAAGGACTCAAATGGGATCTGTTTAAAATAAGCTACTGGCTACACACCGTGAGTAATGAAATATTAGTCTAACCTCGATAAAACCTCGCTCCTCTCACCTGCCTGACATTTTAATTGGCGTTTAATTGAAGTCAGAGACGTCGAATGTGTGCGTGAGGCAGAGAAGGCAGCATTTTGTAATAGCTGCTGTCACAACGCCTGCATATGTGTCGAAAAGTAGCTACTCATTGAAACTTAGTATTTTGAAGTGATAATTAGACTAACATTTTTACGATGGCTCCAGTCGATAGGGCTTTAACATGAGAATCTCCACGGAGCTGAGAACCACCCTGTGCGGAATTTGGTTATTAACATTCTCGGGCTTGAGATAAGTGTCAAGGGAAGGGAGAGCAAGGGCCGCCAGCAACAGCCTTCATAAAAGTGGCTGACTTATTTATGTGTCTTGAAGGTGATAATTCAGTAGGCTAGGATAATATCAGAAATGTTGCAACTACATCAACTGATACTTTATTAAATTATGCACAATTACAGTTGGATGACCGTCAATTTATCCTCTTTTGATGTGAGGTCTAGTCTAGGCCTATAGGCTAGGCTATCTATTACAAATAGTTAATAACATGAGCAAAATGCAACAATTTTTTTTTTTTAAATCCCCATTAAATGCAGATTGCATGTGAATTCTAGTGCTAAACCTTCTCTAAATTTAAATTTAAAACATGATAAAAAATGTGCATATAAAGAATCAATAATTATCTAATTCTTCACCAATATCCTGTGGCTGGTGTTTATTGTTCAACTTGACCATTGAAATAAGGTAATGACATGGCAATGGTCAGGTTATTACTAATGACAGTCCATAAAAAGCAAGAACAGACATTGTTAAACAGAGTGCGAATGATGTTTTGCTAGTTTGTTAACTGATTGATCTTGATGGCTACCCGATTTATTAGTTAGTTAAAACATGTTTGTTTTTTAAAATAATAATAAGCTGGTGTACTTACATTCGGGGGGAAATTCAATGGGTTATAGCTATTCAATGGGTTATAGCTATACAATGGGTTATAGCTATTCAATGGGTTATAGCTATTCAATGGGTTATAGCTATTCAATGGGTTATAGCTATTCAATGGGTTATAGCTATTCAATGGGTTATAGCTATTCAATGGGTTATAGCTATTCAATGGGTTATAGCTATTCGATGGGTTATAGCTATTCAATGGGTTATAGCTATTCGATGGGTTATAGCTATTCAATGGGTTATAGCTATTCAATGGTTTATAGCTATTCAATGGGTTATAGCTATTCAATGGGTTATAGCTATTCAATGGGTTATAGCTATTCAATGGGTTATAGCTATTCAATGGGTTATAGCTATTCAATGGGTTATAGCTATTCGATGGGTTATAGCTATTCAATGGGTTATAGCTATTCAATGGGTTATAGCTATTCAATGGGTTATAGCTATTCAATGGGTTATAGCTATTCAATGGGTTATAGCTATTCAATGGGTTATAGCTATTCAATGGGTTATAGCTATTCAATGGGTTATAGCTATTCGATGGGTTATAGCTATTCAATGGGTTATAGCTATTCAATGGGTTATAGCTATTCGATGGGTTATAGCTATTCAATGGGTTATAGCTATTCAATGGATTATAGCTATTCAATGGGTTATAGCTATTCAATGGGTTATAGCTATTCAATGGGTTATAGCTATTCGATGGGTTATAGCCTACTGTAATTCTCTGTTTAACTTGACAGTACAAACAACATGTTCTGTGAAATCATATTAATATTTGTATTCACACACACACACACCACTGCTGGGACGAGAGGAAGTAAATGAGACACAGATGAGGGACAGAGGTCCTGTACAGGTGGCTGTTGGGAGTTTCTGGTGCTTTATGGGAGGCTGTTTATGGGAGGTCTGACGCTACTGTTTATAGGAGGTCTGAGGCTACTGTTTATGGGAGGATAGGCCTGAGGCTACTGTTTATGGGAGGATAGGTCTGAGGCTACTGTTTATGGGAGGATAGGTCTGAGGCTACTGTTTATGGGAGGATAGGCCTGAGGCTACTGTTTATGGGAGGATAGGCCTGAGGCTACTGTTTATGGGAGGATAGGTCTGAGGCGACTGTTTATGGGAGGATAGGTCTGAGGCTACTGTTTATGGGAGGATAGGCCTGAGGCTACTGTTTATGGGAGGATAGGCCTGAGGCTACTGTTTATGGGAGGATAGGTCTGAGGCTACTGTTTATAGGAGGACAGGTCTGAGGCTACTGTTTATAGGAGGACAGGTCTGAGGCTACTGTTTATAGGAGGATAGGCCTGAGGCTACTGTTTATGGGAGGATAGGTCTGAGGCTTCAGTTTATGGGAGGACAGGTCTGAGGCTTCAGTTTATAGGAGGATAGGCCTGAGGCTACTGTTTATGGGAGGATAGGCCTGAGGTTACTGTTTATGGGAAGATAGGCCTGAGGCTACTGTTTATGGGAGGATAGGTCTGAGGCTACTGTTTATAGGAGGATAGGCCTGAGGCTACTGTTTATGGGAGGATAGGTCTGAGGCTTCAGTTTATGGGAGGACAGGTCTGAGGCTTCAGTTTATAGGAGGATAGGCCTGAGGCTACTGTTTATGGGAGGATAGGTCTGAGGCTTCAGTTTATAGGAGGATAGGCCTGAGGCTGCTGTTTAAAGGAGGTCAGAGGCTACTGTTAATGGGAGGATATGTATGAGGCTGCTGTTTATGTGAGGATAGGACTGAGGCTACTGTTAATGGGAGGATAGGCCTGAGGCTACTGTTTATGGGAGGATAGGCCTGAGGCTACTGTTTATGGGAGGATAGGCCTGAGGCTACTGTTGATTTATTTATCTGTTATTTTACCAGGTAAGTTGACTCAAAACACGTTCTCATTTGCAGCAACGACCTGGGGAATAGTTACAGGGGAGAGGAGGGGGATGAATGAGCCAATTGTAAACTGGGGATTATTAGGTGACTGTGATGGTTTGAGGGCCAGATTGGGAATTTAGCCAGGACACCGGGGTTAACAGCCCTACTCTTACGATAAGTGCCAATGGATCTTTAATGACCTCAGAGAGTCAGGACACCCGTTTAACGTCCCAGCCGAAAGACGGCACCCTACACAGGGCAGTGTCCCCAATCACTGCCCTAGGGAATTGGGATATTTTTTAGACCAGAGGAAAGAGTGCCTCCTACTGGCCCTCCAAAATCACTTCCAGCAGGATCTGGTCTCCCATCCAGGAACAACCCTGCTTAGCTTCAGCAGCAAGCCAGCAGTGGTATGCAGGGTGGTATGCTGCTGGCTGTTTATAGGAGGATAGGTCCGAGGCTACTGTTTATAGGAGGATAGGACTGAGGCTACTGTTTATAGGAGGATAGGTCTGAGGCTACTGTTAATGGGAGGACTGAGGCTACTGTTTATAAGATAATAGACTTGAGGTTACTGTTTATGGGAGGATAGGACTGAGGCTACTGTTTATAAGAGAATAGACTTGAGGTTACTGTTTATAGGAGGATAGGACTGAGGCTACTGTTTAACGGGAGGATAGGTCTGAGGCTACTGTTTATGGGAGGATAGGTCTGAGGCTTCAGTTTATGGGAGGACAGGTCTGAGGCTTCTGTTTATGGGAGGATAGGTCTGAGGCTACTGTTTATGGGATGATATGACTGGGACTACTGTTTATGCACTCCATTGTGCTTTGGTGGAAGCGCTATATGCAGTGAGGGAAAAGTGGTGATGATCGCCACACAGACACACACACACACACATAATAAAGCACACACGCACGCATTTATATCAAAATGATCCACAGACAGACAGACAGACAGACATACATACAGACATACCCACTGATCCACTCAGATTCAGAGCAATGTGCAGGATGAGTATCATTGGCCTTCACAGAGATGATGCTTTAGGTCTTTGACCAAAGCTATTGGGCTTGTTTTTCTACCCCGGAATGACATCATAGGTACCTCAAAAAGCTAATGACTGATGGCAGCTGCGCTGTCGTGCTGCCTGCCTGCATCTCTGTCTCCTGGTCGCAGTACTTTCTCCAGCTCTCCAACACAGAGCCAGGACTTATCCACCAGAAAGACGAGGTCTCTCACTTTGGAGTTCTCCACTGAGTCTATCTTTATACGGGGGCGGCAGGGTAGCCTAGTGGTTAGAGTGTTGGACTAGTAACCAAGTTCAAACCCCTGAGCTGACAAGGTACAAATCTGTCGTTCTGTCCCTGAACAAGGCAGTTAACCCACTGTTCCTAGGCCGCCATTGGAAATAAGAATTTGTTCTTAACTGACTTGCCTAGTTAAATAAAGGTAAAAATAAATAAATACACTAACTAACATCTGTCATAATGGGCTCAAAGCTCGACGCTGGAATCCCTTAACTGTTTATTTGTTGGCCAGACGTCAGCCAAGAGATTATTTAGTAACTTAGAGGAGGACCTCTTGAGGGGATTGTCACCATCTTGTTAGCCTGGCTAAGTCTGGGACATTGCTAATGTGGTAGAATGACTGCAGCAGTCTAAGGAACCATTTAGCTAAAATGTATACAACCATTGATAGTGCACCATACACCATCTCCAAAAGACAAGGCCTATAGTTACCTTCATTAAACATTTGTCCTTCATTTTGACATTCTATTCTCAAATCAATATATTTTTGGAACCACTTCACAGTTGCGGTATTGCTATGAGTTCACCAGAGGTCCTAACCCCCTGCTTACTTTTCATCTTTGAATAGGTGGGATTGAATCCAACGCTTGTGCGTGTCTGTGTCTCGAACATGGCAATGCATCCTAGTAAAACCTCATGCCCAGGTTGCCATGTTCAAGATTGAACCCCCCTCTCCCCCTCCAACTCATTGGACTGCGGTGTAATGAGAAGCAGGAGTGCCATGCTGTGGGAGCCTGGGCCAGCCTTTAGATAAGGGTCAGCATAGGTTAACCATCAAAGATGGCTGCTAACTTTTCCCTGTGGAAAACGCCTTGGGACATCTTCCTTTTGCTGAGTGCAAGCTCTGAGAGGGCTAAGAAGCTGTAATTCATACAAGATATTCTCTGCGTCCCAAATGGCACCCTATGGGTTCTGGTCAAAAGTAGTGTACTATATAGGGAATAGGGTGCCAAATTGGGACACTGGCTATTAGAGAGTCATTTGTGGTTTTGAAACTCTTTTCACACACATACTGTGGGGTCCATAATTGTTGGATCCCTTGATAAAGATAAGCAAAAAATATATAATATAATAAATTAAACAATTATGAGATATACTATGCTCCAAAATTGTTCTTTTCCTATTGCTCAGAGAAATATATTTTGTAAGAAGTAATACAAAGTAATAATATAGGGGTTAAAACGCCGGACCTGAACCCCATTTGAAAACCTGTGGTTTGAATTGAAGAAGGCAGTCCATAAGGGCAGATGAAATATATCAAAGATCTGGAGAGATTCTGTATGGAAGAATCCGGTCTGTATTGGCTGTATCCCAAATGACACCCTATCCCCTATCTTACATTGTGTTCTCCAATCTCATAAAATATTGTTGAAAAAGATTCAGTGTTGTTATCCTTGCAAGGCAGTGTGCTGAAGCATTGAAAACAGGGGGATCCAATATTTTTTACTAATATCTTTTTGAGATTTTGTTTTGTAACTTATTAAACAAAATCTCTTTCTCTGAGCAGTTGTATAAATAATATATAAATATATTTTTCAGCATAAAATATAGCTCACTATTTGTATGATTTATTTTATAATAATTATAATAATTTTTATCATTTGTTAATCTTCATCAAGGGATCCAATAATTACGGACCCTACTGCATATATAGTAACCATTTCACACTCACACGCGTACAGTACACACACCCCACACACACACACACACACACACACACACACACACACACACACACACACACACACACACACACAAAAATATTTAATTTTTTCAACAAAATAGAATATAAACCTATACTATTTAAGGATGTCAGGTGTCTACAACCAGAGTCTCTCTGTAGAGCTGCTGACACACATGTCTCTACCTGCCAGAAAACTGACACGGTTTTTTAGCGCCGACCCTGTCCATGTACACACAGCTTCAAAATAATCAGGCTCCATTTATCAAAGTCTCACAGGCTCCCTGGGCAATTTATTTCAAATAGATTTTTTGACCAGCCAACCTGTGTGTAATGTCACACACACACACACACACACACACACACACACACACACACACACACACACACACACACACACACACACACACACACACACACGAGTTGTGCGAGTGTTGACACTATCCATTACTTATTAGCTTACCTAACTTCCTTTCTGAAGTATAAAAGAATGAGCTACCAAACTCGCTCTCAGGATTGGTTAACTCTTGAGGTCCCTCTGGTCTCGACTCTGGTGGTGAATGAATTCATTGAGGATTGCAGTTGCTTCGATTGATTGCGGTGGTTGAAATTGTGAGGTTGTGGTGTTGAGTTTGTGTCTTGTGCTTCTTTTTATTCTTCTTGTTTTAATTGTAAAGTAAATTGTTCTTCCTATTTTGAGAAAATGTTTGTACCCAGGGCACCAATGGGAATAAGACTGTGGTCTCAATTGGGCTACCCTGAATAAATAAAAGCTAATAATAACTTTAAAAAAAAAATAGACCTTAAAATGTGTTTTGACTGACTATAATACCAGTGAGAGACCAGTCTTGTGCTCTGTTTAGACCGGAACCTCCTACGACGGGCCGCAGACCGGAGTCTATCACGACGGGTCGCAGTCCGGAACCTACCATGATGGGTCACAGTCTGGATCCGCCAGAGTCTCCCTCCAGTCTGGATCCGCCAGAGTCTCCCTCCAGTCCGGATCCGCCAGTCTCCCTCCTGTCCTGAGCCGCTAGAGTCTCCCTCCTGTCCTGAGCCGCCAGAGTCTCCCTCCTGTCCTGAGCCGCCAGAGTCTCCCTCCTGTCCGGAGCCGCCAGAGTCTCCCTCCTGTCCTGAGCCGCCAGAGTCTCCCTCCTGTCCGGAGCCGCCAGAGTCTCCCTCCTGTCCGGAGCCGCCAGAGTCTCCCTCCTGTCCAGAGCAGTCAGCCAGCCAGGAGCCGCCAGAGCCGTCAGCCAGCCAGGAGCCACCAGAGCCATCAGCCAGCCAGGAGCCGCCAGAGCCGTCAGCCAGCCAGGAGCTGCCAGAGCCATCAGCCAGCCAGGAGCCACCAGAGCCGTCAGCCAGCCAGGAGCCGCCAGAGCCGTCATCCAGCCAGGAGCCGCCAGAGCCGTCAGCCAACCAGGAGCCGCCAGCCAACCAGCAGCTGCCGATGCCACCTGTCACGCCGGCAATGCTGGAATCTCCCTCCTGTCCGGAGCTGCCAGAGCCGCTCCTCAGTCCAGTGACGCCCTCTACAATGATCTTCAGTCCGGGGTCCGCTGAGAGGGGCCCCACTCCAGAGGCGCCACCTAACTGGGCCAAGACTAAGGTAGAGCGGGGTCCACGTCCTGCACCCGACCGCCGCCGTGAAAAAGGCCCACCCCTTTAGATTAGGTTTTGCGGCCGGAGTCCGCACCTTTGTGGGGGGGTTAGTTTTGGTTAGGTCAGGGTGTGGCATGGGTGATGTATGTGTTTTTGTACTGTCTAGGGGTTTTGTAGGTTTATGGGGTTGTTTATCATCTAGGTGTTTATATATGTCTATGGCTGCCTAGATTGGGTCTCAATTAGAGGCAGGTGTTTATCGTTGTCTCTGATTGGGAACCATATTTAGGCAGCCATCTTCTTTGGGTATTTCATGGGTTATTGTCTATGTCTAGTTTCCTGTGTCTGCACATTTATATTGTAGCTTCACGTTCGTTTTGTTATTTTGTATAGTTTGGTGTCCGTCTTTATTAAAAAGTATCATGTATTCATATCACGCCTTGGTCTCCTCCATTCAACGAACATGACACCCAAACTGTTGCCACAAAGTTGGAAGGACAGAATTGTCTACAATGTCATTGAATGCTGTAGCATTAAGATTTCCCTTCACTGGAACTAACAGGCTTAGCCTGAACTATGAAAAACAGCCCCAGACCATTATTCCTCCTCCACCAAACTTTACAGTTGGCACTATGCATGGCAGGTAGCGTTCTCCTGGCATCCACCAAACCCAGATTTGTCTGTCGGACTGCCAGATTATGAAGTATGATTCATCACTCCAGAGAACACAATTCCACTGCTCCAGAGTCCAATGGCAGGGGGCTTTACACTACTCAAGCCAACGCTTGGCTTTGCACATGGTGATCTTAGGCTTGTGTGCGGCTGCACAACCATAGAAACCCATTTCATGAAGCTCCCGACAAACAGTTCTTGTTCGGATGTTTGGAAGTTTGGAACTCAGTTGTGAGTGTTGCAACCAAGGACAGTGCTACGCGCTTCAGCACTCAGCGGTCCAGTTCTGTAAGCTTGTGTGGCCTACCACTTCGCGGCTGAACCGTTGTTTCTCCTATACTTTTCCACTTCACAATAACCGCTCTTACAGTTGACTGGGGTAACTCTAGTAGGGCAAAACATTTGACAAACTGACTTGTTGGAAAGTTGGCATCCTATGACGGTGCCACTTTGAAAGTCACTGAGCTCTTCAGTAAGGCCATTCTAATGCCAATGTTTGTCTATGGAGATTGCATGGCGGTGTGCTCGATTTTATAAACTAGTCAGCAACGGGTGTGACTGAAATAGCCAAATCCACTAATTTGAAGGTGTGGTCAAATACTTTTCTATATATAGTGTAATTCCACTTTGACACTACTTGTATGTAGATCAGTGACACAACATCTAAACGTAATCCATTTTAAATTCAGGCTGTAACACAACAAAATTTGGAAAAAGTCAAGGGGTATGAATACATTCTGAAGGCACTGTATAAGTGACAGTACTTAGTCATCTACTTTTACATTACTTTCCCTTTGGAAAGGTCCTCAAAAGTGACAGAGGCCCTGTCTGTAAACCTGCCCTGTAGTAGACAGTAGAAAACAGCACATTTCACTGGACCTATCCGGTGTATGTGACAATAAAACATGCATATTTATTTTGGGATGTACCATAGCAGGGCGGTGCATGTGTATGCTTGCGCGTGCGTGTGCATGTGCATGTGTGTGTGTGTGTCCTATTCTTCCGTAGGTGTTGTAGAGGTCTTCACCACAGGACCTCTGAATAGCCTCTTTGAGGGACTGTGATGTGGGTGTACCCACCCTCCCCTGTTGACAACCTGCCACCGGACCCCAGACACCCCACAGCTGCCACGTCTAGCCTTATTCTTTACCCTCTCTACCCCCAAATACACACCCTCTGAGCATGTCTGGGGCGGCAGGGTAGCCTAGTGGTTAGAGCGTTGGACTAGTAACCGGAAGGTTGTGAGTTCAAACCCCCGAGCTGACAAGGTACAAATCTGTCGTTCTGCCCCTGAACAGGCAGTTAACCCACTGTTCCTAGGCCGTCATTGAAAATAAGAATGTGTTCTTAACTGACTTGCCTGGTTAAATAAAGGTACAAAAATAAATAAATGTTGACCCCCATCAATGATTCTGTCTTAATTTGACTCCCATCCACCCTTTGCTAATTTACACTACCGTTCAAAAGTTCGGGGTCACTTAGAAATGTCCTTGCACATTTTATGTCCATTAAAATAACATCAAATTGATCAGAAATACAGTGTAGACATTGTTAAGGTTGTAAACGACTATTGTAGCTGGAAACGGCAGATTTTTTATGGAATATCTACGCAGGCGTACAGAGGCCCATTATCAGCAACCATCACTCCTGTGTTCCAATGACACGTTGTGTTAGCTAATCCAAGTTTATCATTTTAAAAGGCTAATTGATCATTAGAAAACCTTTTGCAATTATGTTAGCTCAGCTGAAAACTGTTGTGCTGATTAAAGAAGCAATAAAACTGGCCTTATTTAGACTAGTTGAGTATCTGGAGCATCAGCATTTGTGGGTTCGATCAAAGGCTCAAAATGGCCATAAACAAAGAACATCCTTCTGAAACTCTTCAGTCTATTCTTGTTCTGAGAAATGAAGGCTTTTCCATGCAAGAAATTGCCAAGAAACTTAAGATCTCGCACAACGCTGTGTACTACTCCCTTCACAGAACAGCGCAAACTGGCCCTAACCAGAATAGAAAGAGGAGTGGGAGGCCCCAAGGCCCCAAGAGGACAAGTACATTAGAGTGTCTAGTTTGAGAAACAGATGCCTCACAAGTCCTCAACTGACAGATTCTTTAAATAGTACCCGCCAAACACCAGTCTCAACGTCAACAGTGAAGAGGCGACTCCGGGATGCTGGCCTTCTAGGCAGAGTTGCAAACTAAAAGTCATATCTCAGACTGGCCAATAAAAAGAAAAGATTAAGATGTGAAAAGAACACAGACACTGGACAGAGGAAGATTGGAAAAAAGTGTTATGGACAGACGAATCTAAGTTTGAGGTGTTCGGATCACAAAGAAGAACATTCGTGAGACGCAGAAAAAAAGGAAAAGGCGCTGGAGGAAATCTCTTCAGATTACAAATGGAGGATTCTTTGACGAAAGCAAAGTTTGAAGGACACAATTTTTATTTCAGTTCAAAATCATTATTTATAACCTTTATAATTTATTATATTTATAATCATTATTTATAACCTTGTCATTGTCTTAACTATATTTCCTATTCATTTTGTAACTCATTTCATGGAAAACAAGGACATTTCTAAGTGACCCCAAAACTTTTCAACGGTAGTGAACATCGTTTGTAACATCTGTTAAAAGGACATTTATTGTATTTGAATGGTTATGGCCATAGTAAAGAACTAGGAACAAAGACAGATTAACAACACTCCTGAAATAGGAGTCTCTTACCAATATACATTGGGGTATATGAGGACTTGATATGATGACGTGTGGGGAGCGATGGTGGACGTCAGAGTGTTTGGTGCAGGCAGCCAGTCAGACAGACCTAATCCCCCTGCTGTAATCTGAACCAGAGATCTGGATTACAGGGCTATCGCCCCGGGGTGGGAAACAATTCACACCATAGAAATAGAATTACTAGAACGGACAGTCCCATTCACATTGAGTGAAACCGTGAGTGTTCCAGGCAAATTGCTGGGGTCTGAGGGGCTTTGTCCTTTCTAGTAATTCTCTATCTATCTATCTATGGGCCAGCCCCACATTCCACTGGAAGTATTGTTAACCTACACCTACATAGGAGACAGAGTCTCAACTACTATTATTTAATATAATAATACCCAATACCAGTCCCCCAGTAGATAATCCTAATGGATGAGGGATCTTCGGGTGTAAAACGGATGGTGAAGTGGGTCTGACATGAAAAACCCTGGAATGAGTAGGTGTGTCCAAACTTTTGATGGTACTGTATGTTGAAGAGTGGAGGCTTAAACTGCATCCCTGTCTCACCCCACGGCCCTGTGGAATTCTTTTTGTTTTTTGCACATTTTAATCGCACACTTTTTTGTACATTTTAATCGCACACTTTTTTGTTTGTGTACATGGATTTTATGATGTCGTATGTTTTCCACCCAACACCACTTACCATTTTTTTTATAGCAGACCCTCATGCCAAATTGAGTCAAAAGCTTTTTTGAAATCAACATGAGAAGACTTTGCCTTTGTTTTGTTTCTTTGTCAATGAGTGTTTGCAGGGTGAATACGTGCTCTGTCGTACGGTAATTTGGTAAAAAGCCATTTTGACATTTGCTCAGTACATTGTTTTCACTGTGGAAATGTATGAGTCTGCTGTTAATGATAATGCAGATGATTTTCCCAAGGTTGCTGTTGATGCATATCCCACGGTAGTTATTGGGGTCAAATTTGTCTCCACTTTCATGGATTTGGGTGACCAGTCCTTGGTTCCAAATATTGAGCCAGAGCTAAGGATGATGTTAAAAAGTTTAAGTATAGCCAATTGGAATTTGTGGTCTGTATATTTTATCATTTAATTTAGGATACCATCAACACCACAGGCCTTTTTGCGTTGGAGGGTTTTGTACTTTGTCCTGTAGTTCATTCAATGTAATTGGATAATCTAGTGGGTTCTGGTCGTCTTTAATAGTTAATTCTAAGATTTGTATTTGATCATGTATATGTTTTTGCGGTTGGTTCTTTGTTATACAGCTAAAAAGATTGGAGAAGTGGTTTACCCATACATCTCTATTTTGGATAGATAACTCTTCGTGTTGTTGTTTGTTTAGTGTTTCCAAATTTTCCCAGAAGTGGTTAATTATATTTTAGTCAAAATGAATAAGATTAGACTAAGTCTAAAAAAAAGAGTGCCAAAATAAACATGAAATCAAATCAAATCAAATGTATTTATAAAGCCCTTCGTACATCAGCTAATATCTCAAAGTGCTGTACAGAAACCCAGCCTAAAACCCCAAACAGCAAGCAATGCAGGTGTTGAAGCACGTTGGCTAGGAAAAGCTCCATAGAAAGGCCAAAACTTAGGAAGAAACCTAGAGAGGAACCAGTTGCCAGTCCTCTTCTGGCTGTGCCGGGTGGAGATTATAACAGAACATGGCCAAGATGTTCAAATGTTCATAAATGACCAGCATGGTCAAATAATAGGTCTGGGACAGGTAGCACGTCCGGTGAACAGGTCAGGATTCCATAGCCGCAGACCAGAACAGTTGAAACTGGAGCAGCAGCACAGCCAGGTGGACTGGGGACAGCAAGGAGTTATCATGCCAGGTAGTCCTGAGGCATGGTCCTAGGGCTCAGGTCCTCAGAGAGAAAGAGAGAATTAGAGAGAGCATACTTAAATTCACACAGGACACCGGATAAGACAGTACTCCAGATATAACAAACTGACTCTAGCCCCCCGACACATAAACTACTGCAGCATAAATACTGGAGGCTGAGACAGGAGGGGTCAGGAGACACTGTGGACCCATCCGAGGACACCCCCGGACAGGGCCAAACAGGAAGGATATAACCCCACCCACTTTGCCAAAGCACAGCTCCCACACCACTAGAGGGATATCTTCAACCACCAACTTACCATCCTGAGACAAGGCCGAATATAGCCCACAAAGATCTCCGCCACGGCACAACCCAAGGGGGGGGCGCCAACCCAGACAGGAAAATCCCAGACTCAAACCACTCAAGTGACGCACCCCTCCTAGGGACGGCATGAAAGAGCACCAGTAAGCCAGTGACTCAGCCCCTGTAATAGGGTTAGAGGCAGAGAATCCCAGTGGAAAGAGGGGAACTGGCCAGGCAGAGACAGCAAGGGAGGTTCGTTGCTCCAGAGCCTTTCCATTCACCTTCACACTCCTGGGCCAGACTACACTCAATCATATGACCCACTGAAGAGATGAGTCTTCAGTAAAGACTTAAAGGTTGAGACCGAGTTTGCGTCTCTCACATGGGTAGGCAGACCATTCCATAAAAATGGAGCTCTATAGGAGAAAGCCCTGACTCCAGCTGTTTGCTTAGAAATTCTAGGGCCAATTAGGAGGCCTACGTCTTGTGACCGTAGTGTACGTGTAGGTATGTACGGCAGGACCAAATCAGAGAGATAGGTAGGAGCAAGCCCATGTAATGCTTTGTAGGTTAGCAGTAAAACTTTGAAATCAGCCCTTGCCTTGACAAGAAGCCAGTATAGGGAGGCTAGCACTGGAGTAATATGATATTTTTTTTTGGTTCTAGTCAGGATTCTAGCAGACGTATTTAGCACTAACTGAAGTTTATTTAGTGCTTTATCCAGGTAGCCAGAAAGTAGAGCATTGCAGTAGTCTAACCTAGAAGTAACAAAAGCATGGATGAAGTTTCCTGCATCATTTTTGGACAGAAAGTTTCAGATTTTTGCAATGTTATGTAGATGGGAAAAAAGCTGTCCTTGAAACAGTCTTGATAAGTTCGTCAAAAGAGAGATTAATTGTCGGATTCAAATGAAGATCTCTTTGTTTCTTGGGACCTAGAACAAGCATCTCTGTTTTGTCCGAGTTTAAAAGTAGGAAGTTTGCAGCCATCCACTTCCTTATGTCTGAAACACAGGCTTCTAGCGAGGGCAATTTTGGGGCTTCACCATGTTTCATTGAAATGTACAGTTGTGTGTCATCCGCATAGCAGCGAAAGATAACATTATGTTTTCGAATGACATCCCCAAGAGGTAAAATATACAGTGAAAACAATAGTGGTCCTAAAATGGAACCTTGAGGAACACCGAAATTTGCAGTTGATTTGTCAGAGGACAAACCATTCACAGAGACAAACTGATATCTTTCCCTATAAGATAAGATCTAAACCAGGCCAGAACTTGTCCGTGTAGACCAATTTGGGTTTCCAATCTCTCCAAAAGAATGTGGTGATCGATGGTATCAAAAGCAGCACTAAGGTCTAGGAGCATGAGGACAGATGCAGAGCCTCGGTCTGATGCCATTAAAAGGTCATTTAACACCTTCACAAGTGCAGTCTCAGTGCTATGATGGGGTCTAAAACCAGACTGAAGCATTTCGTATACATTGTTTGTCTTCAGGAAGTCAGTGAGTTGATGCGCAACAGCCTTTTCTAAAAATGTTGAGAGGAATGGAAGATTTGATATAGGCTGATAGTTTTTTATATTTTCTGGGTCAAGGTTTGGCTTTTTCAAGAGAGGCTTTATTACTGCCACTTTCAGTGTGTTTGATACACATCCGGTGGATAGAGAGACGTTTATTATGTTCAACATAGGAGGGCCAAGCACAGGAAGCAGCTCTTTCAGTAGTTCAGTTGGAATAGGGTCCAGTATGCAGCTTGAAGGTTTAGAGGCCATGATTATTTTCATCATTGTATCAAGAGATATAGTACTAAAACACTTGAGTGTCTCTCTTGATCCTAGGTCCTGGCAGAGTTGTGCAGACTCAGGACAACTGAGCTTTGGAGGAATAGTCCGTAATTTGCTTTCTAATAATCATGTATGCATTTATTTAAAATATGCATTTACATTATATTTGCTAGCTTTTATGCTCTGAGTAAAGTGAATTTCCTCTATGTAATATTTAGATTATATTTAGATAATATTTAGATAATATTTTAATCTGATCTGGAAGTGATGACAATGTCTATTAAACTGAATCCTAATCTCAGATTGTGCGAGAAACCCAAATCTCCCATTGACATTTAGACAATGATTTATCTCTAACTAATAAATACATAATGTATCAAGCTAGGATCCATCCATAACTTTATATTGATGTACCTCACACTCACCAGTTAGAAGAGGACCAACCGGCGATGCCCATTAGACTGTCTGTCAATGCGTGAGGCCCGATTGGCCCTTCGGTGCCCTGTAAGGCGAGTTGTTTCTTCGGTTTCCGACGTTGATTAGTTTATTGTTTTAGAAAGTGTTCTCTCTCTCTCTCTGCTGAGATCATTTAAAGCGGTGGATTATTTTAGGAATGAACTTGCGTTGAAACCCAAGCTCCCACTGCCATGCATGATTTATTAATAACACCAGGGCCCTGATGACATCACCAGAGGTAGGGGAAGGGGAGCTCTGTCATAAACATTAAAGATGGCTGTCACCTGTCTGCAGCTATGTTACCAGAGTACTCGCAATGGTTTCACTGCGTGACCCTGTTCGTATACATGCGATTAAATTATACCAGGTAGGCCTGAAACATGTTTGTCAGCAGCTGGTAGTTGTGTGCAGAGTGCAGACCTGTGGCGGAGCTTGTCTGAGCTGTGTGACCTGAAATGATGTATTTTTATGACTTACTAAGCAACTACAGGCACACACTGGAGTAGTGACTAATAATGAATCAACAGAACACCTATGATGTGACATGCTTTGTGGTTGAGCTTTTGGTAACGGAATCAGATGGACAATGGGAGGTAACTCGTAAAGGAGGCTGCAGATATGATATATTTATAAAAGGGACAGAACTACTGTAGCTGTACCCAAAGGAACTGTGCACGGTTCAGTAGCATGACATGCCATCAACTAGTTTCACATTTGATTGACAGGCATACTAACACAGCTAACGTCAGGAAATGCCCTATTGACAGGCATACTAACACAGCTAACGTCAGGAAATGCCTTATTGACAGGCATACTAACACAGCTAATGGATTGACTTCTTCGCTTGGTAATTATTTCCATTCAGGAGCCCAAACTAAAGAGGTCATTCTGGCTAGGTTTAATGGCACTGGCCCTTAAATCACAGCATCCATCTTCTTTAACCTGGCATGCAAACAAAAGGCCCACTTTACCAATGCTACTATTAACCTCGCCACTTTCACAGAATGTGCCATTTCCCAACGGAGCCCTTCAGAGCATGATTACCCAATACTAGGGATGCATGAAATACAAACCTTTAAATGGTTTGAAACGAGCACTTAACTAACTAGACTTGTGTTAATTGGATGTGGTTGAAGCCATTTTGATTAGAACGTACTCGTGTAGGTTTGGACAGTATGCCTGAACCATCAATGCAATACTTTAAACCCATTGTCAACAAAGGGTTTACATTAACTTCAAACAAGCTTCTCCTATTCGTTCACATATGGACTCTATTGTTCGACACTTAGGCTTCGCTCAATTCTGATATTTTGCCCAATTATTGGCGGAAGATCTGATCTGATTGGCTAAAAGACCAATTAGTGGCGGAAGATCTGATCTGATTGGCCAAAAGACCAATTAGTGGCAAAAGATCAGAATTGGACTGCCTGATACAGTCATAAATATATATATAATTGTATATATATAATATGACATTTGTAATGTCTTTATTGTTTTTGAAACTTCTGTATGTGTAATGTTTACTGTTCATTTTTATTGTTTTTCACTTTATATATTCAGTTTATATATTATCTACCTCACTTGCTTTGGCAATGTTAACACATGTTTCCCATGCCAATAAAGCCCTTGAATTGAATTGAATTGAATTGATATGTTTTGGAGAGGCATCTCCTTAGCTCTGGGTGACTGTAGTGAGATGTGATGGCTCAACTTTTTAAATAGTTTAGAACGCTGTGCCAATAACTGTAGAGTAGGAGGACTGGGTTTAACTGTGATGTCTGGACTGTAAATATGAATGAGAAATGCATTGAAGACATTATCCTAACGGATATCCTTGAGTGGGACTCATCATCTCCAGTTATTCAATGGATGCTGTTTGAAATCTTCACGGGAAACCTTTTCTAGAGTTTCAGTGGTGAATGGCTGACACCATCAGGTATGCATGGGATTCAGAGGGATCAATGCCCTCATCTCCACAAATCGACAAGTATCATACGCATTATGAAGCCTAATGAAGTAATATGAAGCAATCATGGACCTGGTGACCCTATGACAAGTGACAGATTTAAATGTATGAGATAGCATCAAATGATAGATGACAATGGTAGTGGTCACCCTCATGTCTTTGGGCGTTGTCACCGGTTATCAGGTCAATGACATGACATGGGTGCTGTGTGCTTGACACACCAGAGGTCACCTCACACTAATATCAGCTCATATACATTCCCTCTGTCAATGGCAACGTTATTAGGACTGTCATTGTTATGACAGTCGGAATGGTATTGGGAGTGTACGTTTGGAATTCAATAGGGAACGTTGGGAGATTAGGCAGAATTCCGTAAGGACCGAGGGGAGGGGATAGAGGCTAAATAATTGAACAGCCAGTTGATTGTTCACCTCTGCGTTCTGAAGCTCAGTATTGATCGTGTGAGATTATTGAGCTGCACAAGGCTCTGTAATACACTGTTACAACCGTTATTTACCAAGAAAACAAATAACCACATCACAGAGGCATTCAATAGGAACCAAAAAATAAAAACATTTTTTACAAATGAACCATGCATCAAATGTTGTTTTCAAAAACTAGACTGATTAGGAACCTAACTGTGTAGTTGCTACTGTAGTTTGCAGTTTATTTCATTACAATTACCTGTAAAATGTCACAAGACCTGTCAAAAGAGATCAAACACAGCTTTCATTGCTTTCATGGTTAATGATAAAGCTCTAATTGTTATGAATCAATGTTGCCTTGTCTGACTTTTGTGTTGAATCGCCTGATGTTTATTAACAGTGAGAATCGCAGAATGGTGAACTTAACTAAACGACGGAGAGTTTTGACTGTGTGATATTAGATTGCTTCTTGTGGAAATATTTTCTGTCTGGATTTTAATGATTTGTATGTCTCAATGTCTCAATGTTGCCTTGTCTGACTTTTGACACGTGTGTTGTGTTGCCTGAGAACTGAAACCAACGTAAGGCTAAAATAGCGCAGTCATAAGCAGTTGGAATTGCAGTTGGACTCTACTGACTCTACTTGTGATAGTCAGGCTTGTGACAAGGCTGGCGAGTCACGTAACAGGCTAGCAGTTAACACTGAGCGTTGGCAGAAGTTTTAGGACCTATCTGCACTGTGTCCAAATACTCAAAAGCAATGTCCGATTCTACAACACCAAGGAACTGGAAGGTGCAGGCTGGGAGAGAACACCAAGGTGGATGGTACTCATTCAAGCCATCCTGCGTAGGCCGACACAATGCATTTTATGTTATCTCTCTTTCTATCTATAGGTTGGTATTTTAGCTCTCTTTCATCTCTAGGTTGGTATTTTAGGTCTCTTTCTATCTATAGGTTGGTATTGTAGCTCTCTTTCATCTCTAGGTTGGTATTTTAGCTCTCGTTCTATCTGTAGGTTGGTATTTTAGCTCTCTTTCATCTATAGGTTGGTATTTTAGCTCTCGTTCTATCTATAGGTTGGTATTTTAGCTCTCGTTCTATCTATAGGTTGGTATTTTAGCTCTCTTTCATCTCTAGGTTGGTATTTTAGCTCTCTTTCTATCTCTAGGTTGGTATTTTAGCTCTCTTTCTATCTCTAGGTTGGTATTTTAGCTCTCTTTCATCTCTAGGTTGGTATTTTAGCTCTCTTTCATCTCTAGGTTGGTATTTTAGCTCTCGTTCCATCTCTAGGTTGGTCTTTTAGCTCTCTTTCTATCCATAGGTTGGTATTTTAGCTCTCTTTCTATCTATAGGTTGGTATTTTAGCTCTCGTTCCATCTCTAGGTTGGTATTTTAGCTCTCTTTTCTATCTCTAGGTTGGTATTTTAGCTCTCTTTCATCTCTAGGTTGGTATTTTAGCTCTCTTTTCTATCTCTAAGTTGGTATTTTAGCTCTCTTTTCATCTCTAGGTTGGTATTTTAGCTCTCTTTCATCTCTAGGTTGGTATTTTAGCTCTCTTTCATCTCTAGGTTGGTATTTTAGCTCTCTTTCTATCTCTAGGTTGGTATTTTAGCTCTCTTTCATCTATAGGTTGGTATTTTAGCTCTCGTTCTATCTATAGGTTGGTATTTTAGCTCTCGTTCTATCTATAGGTTGGTATTTTAGCTCTCTTTCATCTCTAGGTTGGTATTTTAGCTCTCGTTCCATCTCTAGGTTGGTATTTTAGCTCTCTTTCTATCCATAGGTTGGTATTTTAGCTCTCTTTCTATCTATAGGTTGGTATTGTAGCTCTCTTTCATCTCTAGGTTGGTATTTTAGCTCTCTTTTCTATCTCTAGGTTGGTATTTTAGCTCTCTTTCATCTCTAGGTTGGTATTTTAGCTCTCTTTTCATCTCTAGGTTGGTATTTTAGCTCTCTTTCATCTCTAGGTTGGTATTTTAGCTCTCTTTCATCTCTAGGTTGGTATTTTAGCTCTCTTTCATCTCTAGGTTGGTATTTTAGCTCTCTTTCATCTCTAGGTTGGTATTTTAGCTCTCTTTCATCTCTAGGTTGGTATTTTAGCTCTCTTTCTATCTCTAGGTTGGTATTTTAGCTCTCTTTCTATCTATAGGTTGGTATTTTAGCTCTCGTTCCATCTCTAGGTTGGTATTTTAGCTCTCTTTCTATCTCTAAGTTGGTATTTTAGCTCTCGTTCATCTATAGGTTGGTATTTTAGCTCTCTTTCTATCTATAGGTTGGTATTTTAGCTCTCTTTCTATCTATAGGTTGGTATTTTAGCTCTCTTTCTATCTATAGGTTGGTATTTTAGCTCTCTTTCTATCTCTAAGTTGGTATTTTAGCTCTCGTTCATCTATAGGTTGGTATTTTAGCTCTCTTTCTATCTATAGGTTGGTATTTTAGCTCTCTTTTATATCTGTTGGTTGGTATTTGCTAAATTAATTCAAGCAGTATCCTCATATTTTTTAAAGCTTTGTACATGTATAATAGATATGTGCTGTACGTGACGTCACTAGTTTAGGTGACCGTCACAGTGTAGCTGAATCACTGAATTGGTTTACATTAAAAGCCTCTTGACGGATATGAAAGCAACGGAGCAATGTTTGTTTTCCCCTCGTGACATAATTGCTCAGTGGTTATATTGGGCTTCCGTAAAACCATGGGTAAAGTTTAGACAGAGAGAACAGCCCTGCCTCTGTTTGCTAAAACGACAAGAGTACACAGCAGTCAGAACTTTAACAACAGGCGTTATCTGGATCTTTTCATTCATCCGGTCTCTTTCAAATCAAATTAGCAGAAGATAAAAAATTAAAAAAACACCCTTTCTAGGAATAGCATCGAGTCGACTAAGAGAGCGGTTTTCAAAACATTGTTTCCCTGTCAATAAAGCAATTTTTGTAATGACTAAAATACTTGTTTGAGAGACCTGAGTAAGATTTGTTATATTTACCACAGGCCTACATAAATTAGCTGTGCTCATGAACCACTAGATACACTACTGTGTGTGTTTTCATAAATCCCATTAAAACATGTGACCTACAATCTTCTATTGAGTCAACAACCAACAACCATTTCTTTCTTAATCAAAAGGTAAGAAATAAAGGACCGATGTTGAAGGAAGAGCTGCTGTAACAGTCAAACAATAATCAGCACCATGTACTGAGTGGACAAAATATTAAGAACAGCTGCTCTTTCCGTGACATAGACTGAGCAGGTGAATCCAGGTGAAAGCTTTTCATCCCTTATTGATGTCACTTGTTAAATCCACTTCAGTGTAAATGAAGGGGAGGAGACAGGTTAAAGAAGGAGTGTTAAGTGTTGAGACAATAGAGACATGGATTGTGTATGTGTGCCATTCAGAGGGTGAATGGGCAAGACAAAATATTTAACTGCCTTTGAGCGGGGTATGGTAGTAGGTGCCAGGAGCAACGGTTTGTGTCAGGAACTGCAACGCTGCTGGGTTTTCCACGCTCAACAGTTTCCTGTGTGTATCAAGAATGGTCCACCAGCCAAAGGACATCCAGCAAACTTGACACAATTGTGGGAAGCATTGGTGTCAACATGGGCCAGCATCCCTTGTGAAAATTGCAACTCAATATTAGGAAGGTGTTCTTAATATTTTGTACAGTCAGTGCATGTCTGAGGAAGTACTGTTTTAACAGTTGATGACATGTTTCAAGACTTTAAAAAAAATGTCAGAACAGTGACTGATCTCTGCTCTATTCTTTTCCATCTGAACTTTGACCTCCTCAGCTGAGCCTCACCGGTAGCGACTGATTTGACTGACCGTGAGATGTGTCCACTCTGGCCTAGGCAGGCAGTGAGGGTTCTGGGAAAAGCACACAGAGACGTGCGGCAGTGCAGGGCCATAGCCCCGGGCGACAGGGAGCAGGAGGCATGGGACGCCGGTGGCTTGCGTTAACCCTTGGGGTCGTTGCCACGGTGAGTCGTCCCCCCGGGCCCTGTCAGCCGGCTCAGGCTTCAAACAGATCGCAGGCATTCCACAGACATGTACCAGTAGGCACTAATGACACTGAAAAATCATCAATGGCTGAGGAGGATCACCGAGGCTAAGTTTACAGGGTACGATGGGTTAAACCAGGGGTTAAACGAGACTCATTTTGCCCCGGGGGCTGCATTTGGTCTTCAACGAGGTCTGGAGGCCACATTTGGTCTTCAACGAGGTCTGGAGGCCACATTTGGTCCTCAACAAGGTCTGGGGAGTCGCATTTGGTCTTCAACGAGGTCTGGGGAGTCGCATTTGGTCTTCAACGATGTTCGGAGGGCCGCAGTGAATTTCTTTTCTATTTCCTTGCCGTCAAAATTTCCTAAAATGTTTCCTCTATCCATATTTTTAAAATTTAGGTCCATTTTAAATTCTACACTGTTTCAATTTGGTTTTAGTCACGTTAAAGTTGATTGAGTTTGTTTTCTCACGTAATGTTTTTAAATAAAAAAATATTATACACTACCGTATAAAAGTTTGGGGTCACTTAGAATTGTCCTTGTTATTGAAAGAAAATAGAAAAAATTGTGCGCATTAAAATAACATCAAATTGATCAGAAATACAGTGTAGACATTGTTAATGTCGTGAATGACTATTGTAGCTGATTTTTAATGGAATATCTACATAGGTGTACAGGGGCCCATTATCAGCAACCATCACTCCTGTGTTCCAATGGCACGTTGTGTTAGCTAATCCAAGTTGATCATTTTAAAAGGCTAATGGATCATTAGAAAACCCTTTTGCAATTATGTTAGCACAGCTGAAAACTGTTGGTCTTATTAAAGAAGCAATAAAACTGGCTTTCTTTAGACAGACGCCTCACAAGTCCTCAACTCGCCGCTTCATTAAATAGTACCCGCCTAACACCAGTCTCAACGTTAACAGTGAAGAGGCAACTCTGCGATGCTGGCTAGTTGAGTATATATATATATATATATTGATTTGTTTAACACTTCAATATGTGTTATTTCATAGTGTAGATGTCTTCACTATTATTCGACAGACTCAATAGCCTTGGCTAATGACTGCATCGCCTGGTTCACCAACTACTTCTCAGACAGAGTTCAGTGTGTCAAATCGGAGGGTCTGTTGTCCACAGGGTTCAATTCTCGGGCCGACTCTTTTCTCTGTATATATCAATGATGTCGCTCTTTCTGTTGGTGATTGTCTGATCCACCTCTACGCAGACGACACCATTCTGTATACATCCGGCCCTTCTTTGGACACATTGCTAACAAACCTCCAAAAGAGCTTCAATGCCATACAACACTCCTTCCGTGGCCTACAAATGCTTTAAAATGCTAGTAAAACTAAGTGCATGCTCTTCAACCGATTGCTGCCCCCCCCCCCCCAACCTGAGGTCCACACCGTGCTTAGTTTGATGGTGGAATGAGAAGGAGAAATTAAGTCTAAGAAAATGAATCACTGGCTTAGAGCAAAGGGCTCAGTGATATAGTGAAAAAAAGGTGGCATTGCTTGTAATCTATTGAAAATATTGTGGCTGGGCTAATTTCCGATGTGGTCTGAGGGCCATGTGTGAGGTGTCCGTGTGGCCAAACAGTCTTGTGTGTCTTTATTGACCAAGGTTGAGTTACTGGCGCTGTGTTTTCTTTCCCAGGGCGTTCAAGGGACCTTCAGCACCGATGGAGAAGCCCAAAGGGCAAATATCAGGAACCAGCATAGACACTGGCTGTCACTCCATCTTGCCTGAATCTTGGCCCTGTTGTCTTTTGTAATCTGTATTGGAACTTAAATTCAAAATGGCCACCCTGTTGACTTTGAAGGAGTCCCACAAAGGTGTGGTCAACAGTAAAGGTCACGGTTCAGAAAATGAAAACAGAAGTGATATTGGGAGCAAATAGGAGTTGAGGTTTGACCCCACCAGAAAAGATTATCGATAATTATAAGCGAGACAGTGAGGGGCAAGTTAATAACCCAAACGTAGGACTGTAAGGAGATGTGATGCCAAAGGTTGGCCAGTATACTAACATATAAACAGACCTCTCCAAACTGTGCACAAAGAGTCTGGTGTCCACCATGTTGTCGTTTTCCCAGCAGGGTGGTATAGCTCTCCTGAAGGTCCCCATTCCAAACTTAATTGAAAAAATGTGAATTTGGTGGTGCAATCGCCATTTTCTGTTGAATAAATTGCTCTAATTCTTATTATGTCAACACTGCTAATATAACCTTTCTACTAAACCACTTCTACTTCAAAGATGTGGCGTCACATCCATGAATGACATCCATCCATCTATCTGCATTGTTTGCGTTACGACTACCAGACATCACACCGTGGTTAGACTATACAACATGATGGAGTATTCAACATGGATGACATCTTGAACCATTACAGTAATTCCCCCACGAGGCAGTATGATCTATGTTTCCAGCTGAGAAAACCAAGCAGAACAATTAAGAGAAATCAATAATGAATAAAACATCCATATTTCACATTGAGCTACTGGTATAATGCAAATACATATTCTCATTTTGTGACAGCCTGTGTTTCCTTAGGCACTGTGGGGATGTGAATGTCTTACGATTAAACCAGGGTGGGGTTGTCCCTAGCCCTTTTAGAGGGTGTTAGGGGTAAGGGGGGTCAGGACTCTCCACATTAGCGTGTCACTATAGCCCTAGGTTTCCAAACACCCCACAAAGCCCCCCCCCCCTAGAGTCCAGTGTGCACGGTAGACAACAGGATTTACTTGACTGCAGGGCAGTTGGTAGTTTCAAGCTGTATCATTGAACCTTACTCTATGGGCTTTCATTGCTAAAATATAACTACTTAAAATATCATTACATTGTTTGTTTTTGGTTGTTGGCTTTGTTTTATACAGTGCAATTCTGGTCACTGCAAGAAAGATCTGAATTTTTTGTTGTTGACTAAAATGATCTCTAACACAATCTACAGTACTATAAATGTGTTAGTCTTATATCCCTTTGTCTAAACGATCATTTTGGTCAGATCTTAAAGGTGCAGACAAATCAAATAATATCACAAGATGGAGGTTGAAATATTAAAGAGCACACAAACACGGAAGAAAGAGATGTCAACATACAATCAGTACCACGTCAACACAGTCCCCCAACACACAATACAATCAGTACCACATTAACACAGTCCCCCAACACACAATACAATCAGTACCACATCAACACAGTCCCCACAACACCCAATACAATCAGTACCACATCAACATAGTCCCCACAACACACAATACAATCAGTACCACATCAACATAGTCCCCACAACACACAATACAATCAGTACCACGTCAACACAGTCCCCCAACACACAATACAATCAGTACCACATCAACACAGTCCCCCAACACACAATACAATCAGTACCACATCAACACAGTCCCCCAACACACAATACAATCAGTACCACATCAACACAGTCCCCCAACACACAATACAATCAGTACCACATCAACACAGTCCCCCAACACACAATACAATCAGTACCACATCAACACAGTCCCCCAACACACGATACAATCAGTACCACATCAACACAGTCCCCCAACACACAATACAATCAGTACCACATCAACACAGTCCCCCAACACACGATACAATCAGTACCACATCAACACAGTCCCCACAACACACAATACAATCAGTACCACATCAACACAGTCCCCACAACACACAATACAATCAGTACCACATCAACATAGTCCCCACAACACACAATACAATCAGTACCACATCAACACAGTCCCCCAACACACAATACAATCAGTACCACATCAACACGATACAATCAGTACCACATCAACACAGTCCCTCAACACACGATACAATCAGTACCACATCAACACAGTCCCTCAACACAACCGAAAACAGGTTGGTGTCATTATCTCAACTACTGCAATGTGCTTACCATGCAACCTGGATAATAATAACTTGGATTTTCTAAAGCACTTTGTCCAAGTGATCTAACCACTTTACATTGTATGGGGAGAAACTCACTTCACCCACTACCAACCTCTAGCAACACCCACCTGGGGGTTGCCATGGCAGCCATTTTGAGTGAGAAACTCACCACACATCAGGGGTGCATTCAGCAGGACGCAACGTTTGTGAACATTCAGATATAAATTTGATGTAGAATAAACATGTCACTCTGTCTGACAAGTAGAATAAGGAATCAGCCATTTTGAGTGAGAAACTCACCACACATCAGGGGTGCATTCAGCAGGACGCAACGTTTGTGAACATTCAGATATAAATTTGATGTAGAACAAACATGTCACTCTGACAAGTAGAATAAGGAATCACGTCGGCTGTATTTGTGGCATTTCTATCTGCCACAGAAAACGTTTGAGAAAGTTTTTCAACGGAACATGGCACAGCTAGATGTTATCATAAAACAATTATAAATGTTCTAGATTTCAGTTTCTCAGTTTCTCAGCAAACGCCTGTTAAGTCTGGCCCTTATCCTCAGTTTGTTAAGTCTGGCCCTTATCCTCAGTTTGTTAAGTCTGGCCCTTATCCTCAGTTTGTTAAGTCTGGCCCTTATCCTCAGTTTGTTAAGTCTGGCCCTTATCCTCAGTTTGTTAAGTCTGGCCCTTTTCCTCAGTTTGTTAAGTCTGGCCCTTATCCTCAGTTTGTTAAGTCTGGCCCTTATCCTCAGTTTGTTAAGTCTGGCCCTTATCCTCTGTTTGTTAAGTCTGGCCCTTATCCTCAGTTTGTTAAGTCTGGCCCTTATCCTCAGTTTGTTAAGTCTGGCCCTTATCCTCAGTTTGTTAAGTCTGGCCCTTATCCTCTGTTTGTTAAATCTGGCCCTTATCTTCAGTTTGTTAAGTCTGGCCCTTATCCTCAGTTTGTTAAGTCTGGCCCTTATCCTCAGTTTGTTAAGTCTGGCCCTTATCCTCAGTTTGTTAAGTCTGGCCCTTATCCTCAGTTTGTTAAGTCTGGCCCTTATCCTCAGTTTGTTAAGTCTGGCCCTTATCCTCAGTTTATCCTCAGTTTGTTAAGTCTGGCCCTTATCCTCAGTTTGTTAAGTCTGGCCCTTATCCTCAGTTTGTTAAGTCTGGCCCTTATCCTCAGTTTGTTAAGTCTGGCCCTTATCCTCAGTTTGTTAAGTCTGGCCCTTATCCTCAGTTTGTTAAGTCTGGCCCTTATCCTCAGTTTGTTAAGTCTGGCCCTTATCCTCAGTTTGTTAAGTCTGGCCCTTATCCTCAGTTTGTTAAGTCTGGCCCTTATCCTCAGTTTGTTAAGTCTGGCCCTTATCTTCAGTTTGTTAAGTCTGGCCCTTATCCTCAGTTTGTTAAGTCTGGCCCTTATCTTCAGTTTGTTAAATCTGGCCCTTATCCTCAGTTTGTTAAGTCTGGCCCTTATCCTCAGTTTGTTAAGTCTGGCCCTTATCCTCAGTTTGTTAAGTCTGGCCCTTATCCTCTGTTTGTTAAATCTGGCCCTTATCCTCAGTTTGTTAAGTCTGGCCCTTATCCTCAGTTTGTTAAGTCTGGTTGTTATCTTCAGTTTGTTAAGTCTGGCCCTTATCCTCAGTTTGTTAAGTCTGGTTGTTATCTTCAGTTTGTTAAGTCTGGCCCTTATCCTCAGTTTGTTAAGTCTGGCCCTTATCCTCAGTTTGTTTAGTCTGGCCCTTATCCTCAGTTTGTTAAGTCTGGCCCTTATCCTCAGTTTGTTAAGTCTGGCCCTTATCCTCAGTTTGTTAAGTCTGGCCCTTATCCTCAGTTTGTTAAGTCTGTCCCTTATCCTCAGTTTGTTTAGTCTGGCCCTTATCCTCAGTTTGTTAAGTCTGGCCCTTATCCTCAGTTTGTTAAGTCTGGCCCTTATCCTCAGTTTGTTAAATCTGGCCCTTATCTTCAGTTTGTTAAGTCTGGCCCTTATCCTCAGTTTGTTAAGTCTGGCCCTTATCCTCAGTTTGTTAAGTCTGGCCCTTATCCTCAGTTTGTTAAGTCTGGCCCTTATCCTCAGTTTGTTAAGTCTGGCCCTTATCCTCAGTTTGTTAAGTCTGGCCCTTATCCTCAGTTTGTTAAGTCTGGCCCTTATCCTCAGTTTGTTAAGTCTGGCCCTTATCCTCAGTTTGTTAAGTCTGGCCCTTATCCTCAGTTTGTTAAGTCTGGCCCTTATCTTCAGTTTGTTAAGTCTGGCCCTTATCCTCAGTTTGTTAAGTCTGGCCCTTATCTTCAGTTTGTTAAATCTGGCCCTTATCCTCAGTTTGTTAAGTCTGGCCCTTATCCTCAGTTTGTTAAGTCTGGCCCTTATCCTCAGTTTGTTAAGTCTGGCCCTTATCCTCAGTTTGTTTAGTCTGGCCCTTATCCTCAGTTTGTTAAGTCTGGCCCTTATCCTCAGTTTGTTAAGTCTGGCCCTTATCCTCAGTTTGTTAAATCTGGCCCTTATCTTCAGTTTGTTAAGTCTGGCACCTTATCCTCAGTTTGTTAAGTCTGGCCCTTATCCTCAGTTTGTTAAGTCTGGCCCTTATCCTCAGTTTGTTAAGTCTGGCCCTTATCCTCAGTTTGTTAAGTCTGGCCCGTATCCTCAGTTTGTTAAGTCTGGCCCTTATCCTCAGTTTGTTAAGTCTGGCCCTTATCCTCAGTTTGTTAAGTCTGGCCCTTATCCTCTGTTTGTTAAATCTGGCCCTTATCTTCAGTTTGTTAAGTCTGGCCCTTATCCTCAGTTTGTTAAGTCTGGCCCTTATCCTCAGTTTGTTAAGTCTGGCCCTTATCCTCAGTTTGTTAAGTCTGGCCCTTATCCTCAGTTTGTTTAGTCTGGCCCTTATCCTCAGTTTGTTAAGTCTGGCCCTTATCCTCAGTGTGTTAAGTCTGGCCCTTATCCTCAGTTTGTTAAATCTGGCCCTTATCTTCAGTTTGTTAAGTCTGGCCCTTATCCTCAGTTTGTTAAGTCTGGCCCTTATCCTCAGTTTGTTAAGTCTGGCCCTTATCCTCAGTTTGTTAAGTCTGGCCCTTATCCTCAGTTTGTTAAGTCTGGCCCTTATCCTCAGTTTGTTAAGTCTGGCCCTTATCCTCAGTTTGTTAAGTCTGGCCCTTATCCTCAGTTTGTTAAATCTGGCCCTTATCTTCAGTTTGTTAAGTCTGGCCCTTATCCTCAGTTTGTTAAGTCTGGCCCTTATCCTCAGTTTGTTAAGTCTGGCCCTTATCCTCAGTTTGTTAAGTCTGGCCCTTATCCTCAGTTTGTTAAGTCTGGCCCTTATCCTCAGTTTGTTTAGTCTGGCCCTTATCCTCAGTTTGTTAAGTCTGGCCCTTATCCTCAGTTTGTTAAGTCTGGCCCTTATCCTCAGTTTGTTTAGTCTGGCCCTTATCCTCAGTTTGTTAAGTCTGGCCCTTATCCTCAGTTTGTTAAGTCTGGACCTTATCCTCAGTTTGTTAAGTCTGGCCCTTATCCTCAGTTTGTTAAGTCTGGCCCTTATCCTCAGTTTGTTAAGTCTGGCCCTTATCCTCAGTTTGTTAAGTCTGGCCCTTATCCTCAGTTTGTTAAGTCTGGCCCTTATCTTAAGTTTGTTAAGTCTGGCCCTTATCCTCAGTTTGTTAAGTCTGGCCCTTATCTTCAGTTTGTTAAGTCTGGTTGTTATCTTCAGTTTGTTAAGTCTGGCCCTTATCCTCAGTTTGTTAAGTCTGGCCCTTATCCTCTGTTTGTTAAGTCTGGCCCTTATCCTCAGTTTGTTAAGTCTGGCCCTTATCCTCAGTTTGTTAAGTCTGGCCCTTATCCTCAGTTTGTTAAGTCTGGCCCTTATCCTCAGTTTGTTAAGTCTGGCCCTTATCCTCAGTTTGTTAAGTCTGGTTGTTATCTTCAGTTTGTTAAGTCTGGCCCTTATCCTCAGTTTGTTAAGTCTGGCCCTTATCCTCAGTTTGTTAAGTCTGGCCCGTATCCTCAGTTTGTTAAGTCTGGCCCTTATCCTCAGTTTGTTAAGTCTGGCCCTTATCCTCAGTTTGTTAAGTCTGGCCCTTATCCTCAGTTTGTTAAGTCTGGCCCGTATCCTCAGTTTGTTAAGTCTGGCCCTTATCCTCAGTTTGTTAAGTCTGGCCCTTATCCTCAGTTTGTTAAGTCTGGCCCTTATCCTCAGTTTGTTAAGTCTGGTTGTTATCTTCAGTTTGTTAAGTCTGGCCCTTATCCTCAGTTTGTTAAGTCTGGCCCTTATCCTCAGTTTGTTAAGTCTGGCCCGTATCCTCAGTTTGTTAAGTCTGGCACTTATCCTCAGTTTGTTAAGTCTGGCACTTATCCTCAGTTTGTTAAGTCTGGCCCTTATCCTCAGGGCAAAGTCAGAAGTCTCATCCACCCCACTAATGACAGAGAGCTTATTAGACTTGATTAGTGAGGGATACCCTTCAAAGTGCCCAAATGAACCCCCACTCAGGCATCTTTAACCATCCTGCCTAGCTATTCAGAGAATGCTGTCAGGTTCTTCCTGAAGCCCTAGTGTTTTGTGTACACTTGCAAGAAAGGAAAATAAGAGACAAACTCTCAAGAGTGACCAGGGTCATCAGCATGAAAGCTTCAAGGATTCAGTGAGATGAAACACGGAGAGCGTGTGTAACTACCTGCCCTGTGGCAGCCATTCGTCTGGCTCAGGCATTACCAATCAATCATTGTAGACACTTTCTCAAAGGTGAGGAAAAGTATGACAGTAATTTGACTGAAGGCAAGAGCGCATACCAGAGGTTAAGAAACTGTCTTCCCTTGCACAGGCTCAGCCAATGGATGGTCTTCCGTGGCAGTGGTTTCAGGTGAGTAGACCACGGAACAGAGTTATATCATGCCTGAGTGACGGGCTGTCAGATTGACGCCATCTTTTTCTCACACCTGTGACTGTCAGGTCGGCATAATGCGATAAGGAGAGAGAAATACGAGAGAAAAGTTATTCTTGTACTGTGTACCTACTGACACTTGCTCCATACCATCAAGCCTTCGACAGCCATACTGATGCTGGGCCCTCAGTACACCCTGGAGAAGATATTATGTATTTCATGCTGAGCGTGTGGAGGAACTGTACATGAGGCTTACCATTTCCTGTTACTGACACGAACACTGCAGAATGAACTCTTCCCGAATGGGGACAAAGGCCAGATGCTTTCACTCATGTTAAGTATCACTGATCATATCAGTGTCGGTTGATTTCTACAATTCACACCATTTTTTTGTGGATGTTTCTTGGATTCAGATTGATATTTCAGGTTAGGATTGGTGATGAGAGAACTGGTCTGAGACAATCCCTTAGGGCCTCTGTAAACATCAGGCATGTCTTTAACCTTACTTGTTGTGGCTGGTTAGTCCTAAGGAATAGAAGCCACGTTGTCAGTAGTGAGTAGTGGCAGACAAGCAACCAGTATGCTACCTACTTTATGTGGAAGGTCTCGCTGGGCCGTCATTGTAAATAAGAAATTGTTCTTTGTTGACCTGCCTTGTTAAATAAAGGTTATAAAAAAAAGCAGGGGAAAAAAAGATATACAATTGATGGACAGCTCAGTTGCATGTTACCGAGCCCTACAACCAGTCCACTCTTGAGTAACCTCGTTGCTGAGTAACCTTGTCCTCCCATATCATTATCAAATCCTCACATATTCTGTCATATGCTATTTCTGTCAAGCTGATACAAAGAGAGGTGTTGTAACCATCTCTGCTCACCTTGGTGTCTGAACTTGGCCTCGCCCAGGAATTGTTTGTCAGTGACGCCAAACCAAACGTTGTCAAGCGACAGGTTTCGTCGGGTGGAAAGCTATTGACATCTGTCTCGGGTCTGTAACTTCCACCTGAGCGGACGCAAATGATGAGGCGTCTGTTGGTGCTGGTGGTGCGAGGAAGCAGGACTTCTTTTACGATCAAGTGTTTGGCAATCAGGCCATTGTTTGTCTTACGCCTGCCAACGCGACCGAATGGAACAAATTAGGTTATTCCACTCATGTTCACCATTGCTGATACAAAGCGTAGGAAGACATTTGTTGCTCTGTGTGTAAATATTGTCATGAACTGTCAGTCAGGAAAGCTAACCAAGTGTGATGTGAACTACAGGTAGTGTTCAATGACCCACAAAGGGCTAACCAGCCGGCACGACAGATCTGAGATGTACACAAAATACAGAGACTGATCGAAAAGGGAAGGCAATCCTTTTTGTTCTCTATTCCAATAGGTCAGGCAGACTATTGGTAAAGGATTTCAATAGGTCAGGCAGACTATTGGTAAAAGGATTTCAATAGGTCAGGCAGACGATTGGTAAACGATTCCAATAGGTCAGGCAGACTTCATACAGGATTTCAATAGGTCAGGCAGACTTCATACAGGTTTTCAATAGGTCAGGCAGACTATTGGTAAAGGTTTTCAATAGGTCAGGCAGACTATTGGTAAAAGGTTTCAATAGGTCAGGCAGACTATTGGTAAAGGTTTTCAATAGGTCAGGCAGACTATTGGTAAAGGATTTCAATAGGTCAGGTGGACTATTGGTAAAGGATTTCAATAGGTCAGGTGGACTATTGGTAAACTATTTCAATAGGTCAGGTGGACTATTGGTAAACGATTTCAATAGGTCAGGCAGACTATTGGTAAAGGAGATAGTGAGCTTCTCACGACAACATAAGCCAATGTGTGAAAGGTAAAAGCATAGAGGAATGGGCGTGGCAGTTTACCCCGACCCCTCACCCCTATTTGACCTAGATATATTGTGTGTATGTATCGATATGTAGGCCATGTGTGCCGTTTTTAAATCTATGTAGTTCTGTCCTCGGGCTGTTCTTGTCTATTCATGTTCTGTATTATGTCATGGTTCATGTTTTGTGTGGACCCCAGGAAGAGTAGCTGCTGCTGCTATAGCAACAGCTAATGTGGATCCTAATAAAATACCTAATACCAAACTTATTGGATACAATGGGTAAGGAAGGAAGGAAGGAAAGTGGATAGTGTGTTGTGTATTGTAAGTAATGGACTCAAATGTGTGAGGGTTGGGGTGTGTATTAATGAGGGATGTTTGTGTGTGTGTGTGTGTGTGTGTCTGTGTGTGTGTGTCTGTGTCTGTGTGTGTGTGTGTGTGTGTGTGTGTGTGTGTGTGTGTGTGTGTGTGTGTGTGTGTGTGTGTGTGTGTGTGTGTGTGTGTGTGTGTGTGTGTGTGTGTGTGTGTGTGTGTGTGAAGGCCCAATGATGTCATTAATCCGTATGTTGCCTTGCGGGGATAGTGGGACAGGCAGAGGAATTGGGGTAGGAGGTTGTAACCGTCACCATCATAACCCGTGGGTTCTTCTGCGGCAGATGACAGGGAGAACGAGAGACTAAGAAAAAAAATAGCAGAGGGAGAAAGACAACAGGACTGGTTATCAAGACAGATCTTCAGCAGGGGCTGGGTAGAGGCGGGGTGGGGCGGGCCAGCCTAACTGATCTGCTGTCAGAATGATGAAGGAGCTACCCAGGTGTTGCCTGACACCTCCAAGTCTATACTCTCCTCTGGCTACGCTCTCACCAGCTAATTCCCATGTACTGTCTGTGGCTACACCTCCTCTCTCTCTCTCTCTCTCTCTCTCTCTCTCTCTCTCTCTCTCTCTCTCTCTCTCTCTCTGTCTCTCTCTATCTCTCTCTCTCTCTCTCTCTCTCTCTCTCTCTCTCTCTCTCTGTCTCTCTCTCTCTCCCCTCTCTCTCTCTCTCTCTCTGTCTCTCTCTCTCTCTCTCTCTCTCTCTCTCTGTCTCTCTCTCCTCTCTGTCTCTCTCTCTCTGTCTGTCTCTCTCTCTCTCTCCCCTCTCTCTCTCTCTGTCTCTCTCTCTCTCCCCTCTCTCTCTCTCCCCTCTCTCTCTCTCTCTCTCTCTCTCTCTCTCTCTCTCTCTCTCTCTCTCTCTCTCTCTCTCTCTCTCTCTGTCTCTCTCTCTCCCCCTCTCTCTCTCTGTCTCTCTCTCTCTGTCTGTCTCTCTCTCTCCCCCCTCTCTCTCTCTCTCTCTCTCTCTCTCTCTCTCTCTCTCTCTCTCTCTCTCCCTTCTCTCTCTCTCTCTCCTCTCTATCTCTCTCTCTCTCTCTCTCTCTCTCTCTCTCTCTCTCTCCTCTCTCTCTCTCTCTCTCTCTCTCTCTCTCTCTCTCTCTCTCTCTCCCTTCTCTCTCTCTCTCTCTCCTCTCTATCTCTCTCTCTCTCTCTGTCTCTCTCTCTCCCCTCTCTCTCTCTCTCTCTCTCTCTCTCCTCTCCCTCTCTCTCTCTCCCTCCCTCCCTCCCTCCCTCCCTCCCTCCCTCCCTCCCTCCCTCCCTCCCTCCCTCCCTCCCTCCCTCCCTCCCTCTCTTTTGCTTACTTTCCCTTCCTTTTCATCCCTTCCATTTATCTTGGTCTCTCTTTCGCTCTCACTCTTATTCTCTCTTTATTTCTCTCCCTGTTCCTGTTTGAGCTGTACCTTCACTTTGTTGTTATCCAGCATCCGCTGAAGATTATATTATTATGATTATTATTGTAAAAATGTAATACATTGAAAGTATGTGTGGAGATATTTCAAAATGAGCAAAAGGACAAACCTGAATTTAATGCTAGCAATCCATCTTCAAGGTGTGAGAAAATGCAATAGATAGAGCAGGGCTGGAAATCAACTCCTATCGAGTTGTTTACATGTGCTTTTATCACTTCAAAAAAACAAAAAAACTTATTAGCCTCTATAACTATATCTATTGTTTTTATTTTTGTTGTTGTTGTGTGATTTGGATTAATCCCCTCTACCACACGGAACCCCACTAATCTACTGACGGAACGTAAGGGGTGGCTAACAGACCTCCATCCTATGCTAGCTTGCTACCGATGCCCTGGCTAGCTGTCTAAATCACCAACCAACCTCTCCACTCACCGGACCCTTTTGATCACTCGACTAAGCATGCCTATCCTTAATGTCAATATGTCTTGTCCATTTCTGTTCTGGTTAGTGTTTATTGGCTTATTTCACTGTAGAGCCTCTAGTCCTGCTCACTATACCTTATCCAACCTATTAGTTCCACCACCCACACATGCAATGACATCTCCTGGTTTCAACGATGTTTCTAGAGACAATATCTCTCTCTTCATCACTCAATACCTAGGTTTACCTCCACTGTATTCACATCCTGCCATACATTTGTCTGTACATTATACCTTGATGCTATTTTATCGCCCCCAGAAACCTCCTTTTACTCTATGTTCCAGACGTTCTAGACGACCAATTCTCATAGCTTTTAGCCGTACCCTTATTCTACTCCTCCTATGTTCCTCTGGCGATGTAGAGGTGAATCCAGGCCCTGCAGTGCCTAGCTCCACTCCTATTCCCCAGGCGCTCTCTTTTGACGACTTCTGTAACCGTAATAGCCTTGGTTTCATGCATGTTAACATTAGAAGCCTCCTCCCTAAGTTTGTTCTATTCACTGCTTTAGCACACTCTGCCAACCCGGATGTTCTAGCTGTGTCTGAATCCTGGCTTAGGAAGACCACCAAAAATTCTGAAGTTTTAATTCCAAACTACAACATTTTCAGACAAGATAGAACTGCCAAAGGGGGCGGTGTTGCAATCTACTGCAAAGATAGCCTGCAGAGTTCTGTCCTACTATCCAGGTCTGTACCCAAACAATTTGAACTTCTACTTTTAAAAATCCACCTCTCTAAAAACAAGTCTCTCACCGTTGCCGCCTGCTATAGACCACCCTCTGCCCCCAGCTGTGCTCTGGACACCATATGTGAACTGATTGCCCCCCATCTATCTTCAGAGTTCGTGCTGCTAGGCGACCTAAACTGGAACATGCTTAACACCCCAGCCATCCTACAATCTAAACTTGATGCCCTCAATCTCACACAAATAATCAATGAACCTACCAGGTACCTCCCCAAAACCTTAAACACGGGCACCCTCATAGATATCATCCTAACCAACTTCCCCTCTAAATACACCTCTGCTGTCTTCAACCAAGATCTCAGCGATCACTGCCTCATTGCCTGCATCCGTAATGGGTCAGCGGTCAAACGACCTCCACTCATCACTGTAAAACGCTCCCTGAAACACTTCTGCGAGCAGGCCTTTCTAATCGACCTGGCCGGGGTATCCTGGAAGGATATTGATCTCATCCCGTCAGTAGAGGATGCCTGGATATTTTTTAAAAATGCCTTCCTAACCATCTTAAATAAACATGCCCCATTCAAGAAATTTAGAACCAGGAACAGATATAGCCCTTGGTTCTCCCCAGACCTGACTGCCCTTAACCAACACAAAAACATCCTATGGCGTTCTGCATTAGCATCGAACAGCCCCCGTGATATGCAGCTGTTCAGGGAAGCTAGAAATCATTATACACAGGCAGTTAGAAAAGCCAAGGCTAGCTTTTTCAAGCAGAAATTTGCTTCCTGCAACACTAACTCAAAAAAGTTCTGGGACACTGTAAAGTCCATGGAGAATAAGAACACCTCCTCCCAGCTGCCCACTGCACTGAAGATAGGAAACACTGTCACCACTGATAAATCCACCATAATTGAGAATTTCAATAAGCATTTTTCTACGGCTGGCCATGCTTTCCACCTGGCTACTCCTACCCCGGACAACAGCACTGCACCCCCAACAGCAACTCGCCCAAGCCTTCCCCATTTCTCCTTCTCCCAAATCCATTCAGCTGATGTTCTGAAAGAGCTGCAAAATCTGGACCCCTACAAATCAGCCGGGCTAGACAATCTGGACCCTTTCTTTCTAAAATTATCTGCCGAAATTGTTGCCACCCCTATTACTAGCCTGTTCAACCTCTCTTTCGTGTCGTCTGAGATTCCCAAAGATTGGAAAGCAGCTGCGGTCATCCCCCTCTTCAAAGGGGGGGACACTCTTGACCCAAACTGCTACAGACCTATATCTATCCTACCGTGCCTTTCTAAGGTCTTCGAAAGCCAAGTCAACAAACAGATTACCGACCATTTCGAATCTCACCATACCTTCTCTGCTATGCAATCTGGTTTCAGAGCTGGTCATGGGTGCACCTCAGCCACGCTCAAGGTCCTAAACGATATCTTAACCGCCATCGATAAGAAACATTACTGTGCAGCCGTATTCATTGATCTGGCCAAGGCTTTCGACTCTGTCAATCACCATATCCTCATCGGCAGACTCGACAGCCTTGGTTTCTCAAATGATTGCCTCGCCTGGTTCACCAACTACTTCTCTGATAGAGTTCAGTGTGTCAAGTCGGAGGGTCTGCTGTCCGGACCTCTGGCAGTCTCTATGGGGGTGCCACAGGGTTCAATTCTTGGACCGACTCTCTTCTCTGTATACATCAATGAGGTCGCTCTTGCTGCTGGTGAGTCCCTGATCCACCTCTACGCAGACGACACCATTCTGTATACTTCCGGCCCTTCTTTGGACACTGTGTTAACAACCCTCCAGGCAAGCTTCAATGCCATACAACTCTCCTTCCGTGGCCTCCAATTGCTCTTAAATACAAGTAAAACTAAATGCATGCTCTTCAACCGATCGCTACCTGCACCTACCCGCCTGTCCAACATCACTACTCTGGACGGCTCTGACTTAGAATACGTGGACAACTACAAATACTTAGGTGTCTGGTTAGACTGTAAACTCTCCTTCCAGACCCATATCAAACATCTCCAATCCAAAGTTAAATCTAGAATTGGCTTCCTATTTCGCAACAAAGCATCCTTCACTCATGCTGCCAAACATACCCTTGTAAAACTGACCATCCTACCAATCCTCGACTTTGGCGATGTCATTTACAAAATAGCCTCCAATACCCTACTCAACAAATTGGATGCAGTCTATCACAGTGCAATCCGTTTTATCACCAAAGCCCCATATACTACCCACCATTGCGACCTGTACGCTCTCGTTGGCTGGCCCTCGCTTCATACTCGTCGCCAAACCCACTGGCTCCATGTCATCTACAAGACCCTGCTAGGTAAAGTCCCCCCTTATCTCAGCTCGCTGGTCACCATAGCATCTCCCACCTGTAGCACACGCTCCAGCAGGTATATCTCTCTAGTCACCCCCAAGACCAATTCTTTCTTTGGCCGCCTCTCCTTCCAGTTCTCTGCTGCCAATGACTGGAACGAACTACAAAAATCTCTGAAACTGGAAACACTTATCTCCCTCACTAGCTTTAAGCACCAACTGTCAGAGCAGCTCACAGATTACTGCACCTGTACATAGCCCACCTAAAATTTAGCCCAAACAACTACCTCTTTCCCAACTGTATTTAATTTTTATTTATTTATTTATTTTGCTCCTTTGCACCCCATTATTTTTTTATTTCTACTTTGCACATTCTTCCATTGCAAAACTACCATTCCAGTATTTTACTTGCTATATTGTATTTACTTTGCCATCATGGCCTTTTTTTGCCTTTACCTCCCTTCTCACCTCATTTGCTCACATTGTATATAGACTTGTTTATACTGCATTATTGACTGTATGTTTGTTTTTACTCCATGTGTAACTCTGTGTCGTTTTATCTGTCGAACTGCTTTGCTTTATCTTGGCCAGGTCGCAATTGTAAATGAGAACTTGTTCTCAACTTGCCTACCTGGTTAAATAAAGGTAAAATAAATAAATAAATAAATAAATTAGCAACGCTTGTTTGCCTTTAAACTGTTGAAAATCCTGACTGTGCAACAAGGACTTTGACCTTCGGCCCAGATTCATGCTGTAAGCTCCTGATGAGGAACTAAATATACCTATCTACCTGTCAGACACACACACACACAGACACACACAGACAGACAGACAGACAGACAGACAGAGACACACACAGAGACACAGAGACACAGAGACACAGAGACACAGAGACACAGAGACACAGACAGGCAGACAGACAGACAGACAGACAGACAGACAGACAGACAGACAGAGACAGACAGACAGACAGACAGACAGACAGACAGACAGACAGACAGACAGACAGACAGACAGACAGACAGACAGACAGACAGACAGACAGACAGACAGAGACAGACAGTCAGAGACACAGACAGACGTAAAACTGCTTCCCATGAACCAGTTTGTGAAAACAAGTGTAAGAATGTTCCAAGACTGACACATATTTTAAAGGTTAATGCCGGGTTCCTGAACAACTGACATTACTGGAACGTTGTATGGATGCTGGTTTCCTTAAAGCCTTTTTTTGTGACCATCGCATGGTACATTCTGTTCAGTTGTGACATTTTTGCAAATGTTTTATGTATGCTAATTATTTTGGTATTTTTCAAAGATGACATGGAATTAAATAGAATTACAAACATTTATAGAAAATAATCAACCTGTAAAACAAAATCAAAGCGTTTTCAAACTACAGATTTTTGTTTGTTTTGTTTTGTTGGGGACAAATCTTTCATGTTGAGCACTTGGTTCTCCATCAGAGAGAACTGAAACTACAACTACCAGGGGTGACTGACTGCTTCCAGGTAGTCCAAACTTCTTTTTTAAAGTGCTGTGGTTGCAGGTTCACCTGCCTCATCTGAAGCCTCTTCTTTCAGGGTGCTGCTGTAGAGCACCAAGTGCTAACAGTCAGTATCTGGAGAATATGTGTGTGGTGTTGGAAAAGCTCTCTGATGCTAACAGTCAGTATGTGGAGAATATGTGTGTGGTGTTGGATGTTCTCTGTTGTTAACAGAGAGGTCTATTTTCTGAGTGACCTGAACATTGACTGGTTAGCAATTAGCTGTTCTCTCAAGAGGAAGCTTCTAACTGTGACTAATGCCTGTGATATGAACCAGGTGATCACTGAACCAACTAGATTGCAGACCAATAGTGTTGAATCTGTGACATCCTATTGTATTGATCATACAGTGCATTCCAAAAGTGGTCAGACCCCTTGAATTTTACCACATCTTCTTACGTTACAGACTTATTCTAAAATTGATTAAATTCTTTGTTTTCCTTTTTGCAAATGTATTACAAATAAAAAAACGAAATACCTTATTATTCAGACCCTTTGCTATCAGACTGGAAATTGAGCTCAGGTTCATCCTGTTTCCATTGATCATCCTTGAGATGTTTCTACAACTTGATTGAAGTCCACCTGTGCTAAATTCAATTGATTGGACATGATTTGGAAAGGCACACACCTGTCTATACAAGGTCCCACAGTTGACAGTGCATGTCAGAGCAAAAACCAAGCCATGAGGTCGAAGGAATTGTCCGTAGACCTCCGAGACAGGATTGTATCGATGAGCAGCGTTGAAGGTCCCCAAGAACACAGTGGCCTCCATCATTATTAAGTGGCCTCCATCATTCTTCAATGGAAGAAGTTTGGAACCATCAAGACTCTTCCTAGATCCTGCAGCCCGGCCTATCTGAGCAATTGGGGGAGAAGGGCCTTGGTCAGAGAGGTTACCAAGAACCCGATGGTCACTTTGATATGAGCTCTAGATTTCCTCTGTGGAGATGGGAGAACCTCCCAGCAGGACAACCATCTCTACAGCACTCCACCAATCAGGCCTTTATGGTAGAGTGGCCAGAAGGATGCCTCTCCTCAGTAAAAGGCACATGACAGCCCTCTTGAAGTTTGACAAAATACACCTAAAGACTCTCAAAACATGAGAAACAAGATTCTGTGGTCTGATGAAACCAAGATTGAACTCTTTGGCTTGAATGCCAAGTGTCACGTCTGGAGGAAACCTGGCACCATCCCTACCGTGAAGCATGGTGGTGGCAGCATCATGCTGTGGGATGTTTTTCAGCGGCAGGGACTGGAGCGCCTAGTCAGGATCAAGGGAAAGATAAACGGAGCAAAGTACAGAGAGATCCTTGATGAAAACCTGCTCCAGAGCGCTCAGAACCTCAGACTGGGGCAAAGGTTTCACCTTCCAACAGGACAACGACCCTGAGCTCACAGCCAAGACAACGCAGGAGTGGCTTTGGGACAAGTCTCTGAATGTCCTTGAGTGTCCCAGCCAGAGCCCGGACTTGAACCCGATCAAACATATCTGGAGAGACTTTTAAAAAGCTGTGCAGCGACGCTCCCCATCCAACCTGACAGAGCTTGAGAGGATCTGCAGAGAAGAATTGGAAAAACTCCCCAAATACAGGTGTGCCAAGCTTGTAGCGTCATACCCAAGAAGATTCGAGGTTGTGATCGCTGCCAAAGGCGCTTCAACAAAGTACTGAGTAAAGGGTCTGAATAATTATGTAAATGTGATTTAAAAATAAAAAAATATATGTGTGGAAAAAGTAAAAGAGGTCTGAATACCTTCTGAATGCACAGTATATTCACTAATGCTGCAGAGCTTTGCTCCAAAGTAATACCAGTTGTGTTGTGACCATAACATTGTGGTAATGACAAGGAAAGCCAAAGTACCAAAGGCCTAAAGTTATTTATAAGAGATTATACTCAATGTTTTCTCAGGACTCTATTGTTTAAGATGTAAAACATGTATGTTGGTCTGATGTGTACAAGTAGGAGGATCCAGATGCAGCACTTGGGAGATTTATAAAATGAAACTAGAAACAAGAAACTAACTGTGAGAACTATTAGAGCCCTTTGGATCGATGATGAATTGAAAATGTTTATGGTTCAAACAAATGATGCGAACAAGTCGGACTGCTCAGCTGAAAAAATACTAAAACAAGATAAATGACAAAAAACTATGGGACAAGATTTTGGAGCACCTTAAAACCTCTTTCAAAGTAAAGTTCCCTGATTAGAGGACCTGGTTCTGACTGACACTTTCAGCTATAAATCAATCTGTGGAAACCATAGATCGAAATGGCTTGCATTGAACGGTGGACCTGATTCTCCCAGACACAGGAGTGTGTCTCTTCTGCCTGTATGAAGCAAGATGTGAAATCTGACACCACTTGAAGCAAGATGTCCCTCCTCCCATTTAATTCGCTCTTCAGACTGTCCATCAACTCCTGGTAGAACCCTACTTCACAGCCACTAACAATGGCATATGCCTGGAATCCTTACAACGTAACAGGAAAGAGTGGTTTCATTGGTTTAGCACGTTCACAGATCGAATTTCATCTAGTAATCTAAAATATCTCAGAGATTTTAAACAAAACACTTTCTGTTTGTCATAGACTGATTAATATGAGATGAAAGGCGAGTTCCTAACGAGTTCAGGAAGCCAAGCTAGAGCTAACGGGGATCCTAATAAACTAAACCTAGCCTAGCCTTGCCTGGCCACAGAGGGCCTCAACACGAGGCCATGTCGTGGGTTAGTTTATGGTCCTCACGAGACCACCATTACAAAGTGAGTTTAATAAACAGCTGTCCTGACCTCTCGTCCCCCCCCTCCCCTCCCCTCGGGTTCCCTAGTGAGTGATCAAACGCTGCTGGTTCCCTGCCCACAGTTGGTCCGAGGGGGGCTTATGAGAAGACTCATCTTTTAGCGATCATTCTCTGTAGAGGCAGCTATTAGCCTGTCCTGATTATGCAAGGCCCCATGGGTACCATACCATGTCTGAGGGCCATAGTTTCTCTTAAAGTGTCTCAGGCTCTTATTGTCAGGGTTGACCTGGGTCAGAGATCCACTGTGGGGGGACAGAGCACCTTGTGCAACATACTGTCATTGATCTGTCATTTGTTATTACCCCTCCAATGTTAGTGTTTGTGGGTTAATTACCTGAACTGAAAGATATGCTCAATTCTTTTTTCTTCTCTTCTTCCCCACAAGATATGGTGCAGAAACAATGTGTTGCCATCTTTCATATGAATGATTATAGAATAGCCTGAATAGGCCTACATCTAATGGCCTTAAATTTTCACATTTAGGTTATGAATTTAAATGTGTCGTTCTCAGATCCAGTATGTCATTGAAAAATGTTTAAGAAGAATATTAAGGAAGACAAGAAATAGGAACTGGGGTTTTTCAGAGTTTATTTTGTAGTACCAACAAACTTTGGTAATTTAGCAAATTGTAGCAATAAAAATGCACTCTCGACAAGGTCTCAGTGAGCTTGTGACAAATAAATAGCACAGTGATACTAATTTACACAACAAAAAAATACTACTATAAATTTCATAATCAAAAGGACAGAAATGAATTATAACGCTTCTTCTTCTCACTACTTTACACTGGGATCTTTGTCTTTTTAAATAAAGCTTTTCCATTTTTGAAGTACCACTTAGCATGTGTCCTTTAATAATAAATACATTGTTGTCCATTTCAACATGCAAAACTGCTTTGATTTGAGAATGTTCCACATATACTATATACACTTAAAACAAAACAATTTAAAACAAAAAATCCAATCTGTCTTTCACAAACTCTCTTTAATATCACACATCCAAGAAGCGTAATGTATATTATCAAAATGATTTATGGTTGTTGTAGTGTTGATAAAGAAACATGATCAGCATATACCAACTTTGAACATAGTAATATACTCAATTTGGTGTTATACATATTTTTTTTTTTTTTTTTTTTTGAAGTCTATGCTTTTAGGAAAGGTTCACTTGGACACATGCTCAGAGAAGGTTCCCGGTGATAAAGCTTGGACACACAGCTAAATGCCTATTGAGTCCCTCTACTGGTTCACTGACTATTTCAAAATCAGTGACTTGGACTATAATACATACACATTTTCCCCTTTTAGAATTCAGGTCAAACAAATATTTCCATTTCATTATATATACACAAATATGGACTTAAATAAGTATTCTTCTGAGCATAGATGCAACGACATTATTATAATAATCTTTTTCACAAACATCTTGCAGAAATCACTCCAATACCGTTCTTATCCATGTTGTAGTTTAAGGTCCTCCCTGTTTCTCCAATACTGTTCTTAACCATGTTGTAGTTTAAGGTCCTCCCTGTTTCTCCAATACTGTTCTTATCCATGTTGTAGTTTAAGGTCCTCCCTGTTTCTCCAATACTGTTCTTAACCATGTTGTAGTTTAAGGTCCTCCCTGTTTCTCCAATACTGTTCTTAACCATGTTGTAGTTTACGTTCCCCCCTGTTTCTCCAATACTGTTCTTAACCATGTTGTAGTTTACGTTCCCCCCTGTTTCTCCAATACTGTTCTTAACCATGTTGTAGTTTACGTTCCCCCCTGTTTCTCCCATACACGGGGAAAAGAAAAGTGTCCAATTATGTCTTCAAGTTTGTCCTTCTCTCCTAGTTCCTGGCTACAAGCCAATCAGTGGAGATTATTTTTGCGTGGTACCTTTCCGTTTTTCCCTTCAGTTATTTTCTTGAGGCAAAAGTTAGTTTTATGGCTGTACAGTTATGTACGGAGTATCCCCTCATCCGCACCCCTCCCTCCCTCCATCCCTCCCTCCCTCCCTCCATCCCTCCCTCCCTCCATCCCTCCATCCCTCCATCCCGAACCCCCTTTGGTTCAGGGTTGACTTTCAGGAGGCAAAGTAAGAGCTCTGCATGGAGTAGAGACGGTCGATGGGGTTCCCCACCCGCACCTGCAGGGAGCCAATGTCGGACGCCGCCATGAAACAGTCGCTGAGGCTGGTGAGGGACGTGTCGCTGTCGATGTCGTGGAAAATGGAGTCATTTCCTGTTAGAGAAGAGAGACAGAAGCAAAGACAAACAGAGCTATGAGTGAGGCTATGTGAACTAGTTGGTCAAATAAATAAACACAGGGGAGGGAAATGTTTACACAAAAAAACTAAACTGATAAAGAACACCCCCCCCCCCAAAAAAAAAATAACTGTTAATGTTTGTGGTTTGGCCGTGGCAATAACTTTAAATCAGCTGGGATGAACGTTCACTGTTAATGGGGAGTGTGTGGGCTGCAATATCTCTGATTGTACCTATTGCCACCTGAATCAAAGTGCTTCCAAAGCCTCAATAAAGATGGCACACAACAGAAAATAATGAGTGTTACGGGGACACTGTGGGAACACAACCAGAGACTGTGTGTTCTTTTCTTAGTTCATGGCACCAGTGTTTAATTGCAGCGACGAGGAGTCTTCTCTCCTGGGTGTTGCTGGTGCTTTGGATCTAAATGACACCGTTACATCAGGACAGAGACAGCTTGATGGCCCATACATTTTTAATCAGACACACACATTATTGGTTAGCCTTCGCAGCAATAAAACCAGTACATGTGTGTGTGTGTGTGTGTGTGTGTGTGTGTGTGTGTGTGTGTGTGTGTGTGTGTGTGTGTGTGTGTGTGTGTGTGTGTGTGTGTGTGTGTGTGTGTGTGTGTGTGTGTGTGTGTGTGTATGGGCGGGTGGGGGGGGTCGTAAGGACCAAGGGTTTGGTGAAGGATGACATAATTTGGGTGAGTGTTAGGAGATGAGACAGTGGTGATGGTTTGGACAAAGCTGTAGCCTGAAGACCATCTGAAGACCATCTGAAGACCATCTGAAGACCATCTGAAGACCATCGGCTCACAGAATACCAATTCACCAGACAGACAGGAATCTTGAGGCCAATTGTACAATATGCTACACACATATGCAACTACCTGATGTCAGGGCCGGGGGGGTGGGGGGGGATTATCTCCCAGGGCAACAGGTTATTCAGCCATGCCATGTTATTCTTATGAGGTGAGCCTACATGATTCATAATGTGACCAAGCTAATTAGACCACTGTGTGTGGGTGTGTGTGTGTGGGAAGGGGGGGGGGGGTGTACACTGTCTGTGTGACTTGACTCTGTGCTGCTGTCCTCACCGTATGGGTTCATGTGGTCTCCGGGCATCTGTGGCGGGGTGAGTCCATGCTGGAAGGGGTCGGTGCCGTATCCGTTCTGCTCCATAGCCACTAGCTGCTGCTGCTGAGGGGGGCCCAGGGGGGTGTAGGAGCTCAGCAGGCCCTCCATCCGACCCGACATCACTTCTGGAGGGGACAGAGACATACAGGTGAACATTTCTTCTGGAGGGAGGACAGAGACATACAGGTGAATATCTCTTCTGGAGGGAGGACAGAGACATACAGGTGAATATCTCTTCTGGAGGGGACAGAGACATACAGGTGAATATCTCTTCTGGAGGGGACAGAGACATACAGGTGAATATCTCTTCTGGAGGGGACAGAGACATACAGGTGAATATCTCTTCTGGAGGGGACAGAGACATACAGGTGAATATCTCTTCTGGAGGGGACAGAGACATACAGGTGAATATCTCTTCTGGAGGGGACAGAGACATACAGGTGAATATCTCTTCTGTCCTTGACCTATTCACCTATTCTTACAACATGTTCTCCACTGATTTGATTTATTAGGATCCCAATGTAGACAGCTAGTCTTACTGGGGTCCGAAATATAACGAAAAATACATGACATGAAAAAACATTTTAAGATTGATATACTTTCAAAAACACTAACATGTAGTGTGTGTGTGTGTGTGTGTGTGTGTGTGTGTGTGTGTGTGTGTGTGTGTGTGTGTGTGTGTGTGTGTGTGTGTGTGTGTGTGTGTGTGTGTGTGTGTGTGTGTGTGTGTGTGTGTGTGTGTGTGTGTGTGTGTGTGTGTGTGTGTGTGTGTGTGTGTGTGTGTGTGTGATGATGATGAAGTGCTTGTGTACGCAGTTTCTAAAGTTTTCCATTTTGATTTTAAGTTCCTCAGTTCTCACTAAATGCTCTTAGTCACAACTTCAGCACGTATCTAAGTCCCAGAGCTCATTTAGTTAACTACAGGGCTCATTTAGTTAACTACACTGGGTGGTTATAAACCCTGGTTATTAGATCACATTATTGACATGGCAGCCCATTCGCGCTACTTGTACTTTCGGAGGTGCTGAGCACTTATTACTCCGTCTCTCATATCCTGTCCTCAACAAAGCACCACAGCGATGGGGAGCCGAGCTGATCACACTTGATAACCCCCGGCTTTGATATGATTCTAATCAACACTATCACCCAAATGACCTCCGTTTTGCAGCCATCTTTAAACATGCAGTCTCATGCAGTCTCATGCAGTCTCTTGCAGTCTCTTGCAGTCTCATGCAGTCTCATGCAGTCTCATGCAGTCTCATGCAGTCTCATGTGTGAGACAGTGTGTTGGTGTTATCAGTTCGGCTGCTACGGTGATTTATTATCAATATCAAAGGTGAAGGAATAGAAAGTCCAGAAATCCAGAATAGAAACAAAAAATGACCACCGACTCAATATTAGGTCAAATTTGGACTCAAAACATCTGGATGCTTCTTAGCACTACATTACTTAGCTTGTATTTGGGTGTTCGATACCAAGTTTTATTCTAAAGCTCAAATGTAAAAGTTATGTGTACTGAGTTATGAGTTATATATACTGCGACACTATAGACATAGAATTAAGCAATAAGGCCCTAGGAGGATCTACCCGGTTTATAATTAACCAATAAGGCCAGAGGAGGATCTACCCGGTTTATAATTAACCAATAAGGCCCTAGGAGGATCTACCCGGTTTATAATTAACCAATAAGGCCAGAGGAGGATCTACCCGGTTTATAATTAACCAATAAGGCCAGAGGAGGATCTACCCGGTTTATAATTAACCAATAAGGCCAGAGGAGGATCTACCCGGTTTATAATTAAGCAATAAGGCCCGAGGGGGAACTACCCGGTTTATAATACTCTATATATAATGCTACCCTTAATTCAAACAGTGAGTTGCTGTCACAAATCTGCTGGGTTGGGAGTTTGATACTGGGCAGCGACTTCACGCACGCACACACAAACCCATACACACGCCCAGTAATATCACAGTGGTGGAACAGAAGATGTACGGGTCAGGACTCTGGGAGGATATCGGATAGTGGGTAATAATAACACATCATTGGACTGAAGCCTGGCTTTGACCCCTGTCCTGTCTCACCCTGGTCAGGACCATTCACCACTGGAATGACCCCTGTCCCGTCTCACCCTGGTCAGGACAATTCACCACTGGAATGACCCCTGTCCTGTGATGACCTCTGTCCTCATCATAAGGTATTCTAGGAGTATTGTAGAACCAGTGACGTCTCATCATAAGGTATTCTAGGAGTATTGTAGAACCAGTGAAGTCTCATCATAAGGTATTCTAGGAGTATTCTAGAACCAGTGACGTCTCATCATAAGGTATTCTAGGAGTATTCTAGAACCAGTGACGTCTCATCATAAGGTATTCTGGGAATATTCTAGAACCAGTGAAGTCTCATCATAAGGTATTCTAGGAGTATTCTAGAACCAGTGACGTCTCATCATAAGGTATTCTAGGAGTATTCTAGAACCAGTGAAGCCTCATAAGATATTCTAGGAGTATTCTAGAACCAGTGACGTCTCATCATAAGGTATTCTAGGAGTATTGTAGAACCAGTGACGTCTCATCATAAGGTATTCTAGGAGTATTCTAGAACCAGTGAAGCCTCATCATAATGCAGAAGACCTGCCCAGTTATTCCATCTCCTGTCCAAACCACACTCTCAGCCAGTTCACCTCTTGGGCACACACACATATGCAACCACACGTGCACACGTGCACACACACTAAACACACAGACACACAACACTCACAACTAGAGAAACCTACCTTGGCCTAGCCTTTGGGAGTTCTGCTGCTCGTGCTGTTGTTGCTGTCTCCGGGCTAGCTTCTTCATCTACAAATAAAACACAATGCTGGTTAATAGCAGACACAAAAGCTTGACCAACATGTATAGACAATATGGTTCATACTTCAGTGAATCTTAGGCTACATCCCAAATAGCACCCTTATTCCCTATATAGAGCACTACTTTTGACCAAAGCCCTTTGGGCCGTACAGTGCAACGTATAGAGAATAGCTAATGCCACATGGGACTGTGAATAGAGTAGCATTAAGGTGCCCTAAAGCCCTGATCATTGCAAGTTGACTGTTGAAATGTTTATTAAAAGTGATTGTATTTTCCATCCTGTTTCATTTGGGGAGCAGCTTTTTAGACATTGTTCAGGTAGATCTCACCTTGGCTCTTTGGTTCTGGAACCACACTTGGACAACACGGACACTAAGGCCTGTCTCTGACGCCAGCGTCTCTCTAACCTGGGGGGAGAAGTCAAAAGGGACACGTTTAATCACCCTCTTGTAAAGCCTTCTTACAAAGGGAGTAAGAGGTGGTCAAAAGCATTTAAAATACATTATACTTTTGATAAAGTCGATAAAAGGGGGTTGTATGATAAGTGTCTGAATATAGTTGTTTAAATTCTTAATGACATTTTATTGAATATTTAATACACGAGTAGTAATATCTTAGTAGTATCTTCTAGAAGTGGTAGACACATTGTTATTTGGTAAGACACAACAATATAGTAGTAGGAACGGCCTAAATTCGGATGGGCTCGAAAGTTCATGGCTGTTTAAGACACAGTATTAAATTCAGTCCAATTTAATCTATTCCTGACCAGGATGGTTGCCATTATTGGAACATACTAGAGCTATGCAGGTCTATGACATCATATCCTCTTGTGAGTGATAGGATCTGTATCTGTTTCGTCAGACTGTAAGGTGGTTACCTTCCGGCAGGGTTTGGAGGACACCTCGAAGGACGCCTTGAAGGCTCTCCTCTGCTGTGTGGTCAGGATGGTGCGTGGCCGTTTGGGACGGCGAGGGTCTTTCCCGTCGTCACTGCCCTTCCCCTGGCCCCCAGAGCCCTTCTCGGGCTTCCCGTCCAGCTCCTCAGCTTCACTCTTCTCTGCAAAAGGAAATTACAACCCAAAAAGCATTGTCATTGAAACATTGTTGAACAGGTTTTCTAAACGCAACACAAATGACGACTAACCCTTGACGATTACATCCAGCAGCAGGATTTTTATTGAAAATAAATGTGCAGAGGATACTGTTATATAACCGTAATGGGAAATAATCAATATCGATATACACTGCATTGATAGGCATGGGAGAGCTTGTCTGCAGTTCTTTGGTGATTTAACAGCATCGGTGGGTCCCGGTGGGTCCCCCGCGGGACGGTTGAGCTAACGTAGGCTAATGCGTTTAGCAAGAGGTTGTAAGTAACTAGAACATTTCCGAGTACATAGACATATCTGATATTGGCCGAAAGCTTAAAATCTTGTTAATCCAACTGCACTGTCCAATTTACAGTAGCTGTTACAGTGAAATAATACCATGCTATTGTTTGAGGAGGCTGCACAGTTATGAACTTGAAAAGTTATTAATAAACCAATTAGGCACCTTTGGGCAGTCTTGATACAACATTTTGAACAGAAATGCAATGGTTCATTGGATCAGTCTAACACTTTGCACATACACTGCTGACATCTAGTGGCCAAAATGTAAAATGCGCCTGTGATGGAATAATACATTATGGCCTTTCTCTTGCATTTCAAAGATGATGGTACAAAAAAACATGGTTTCTTCTTTGTATTATCTTTTATCTAATGTGTTAAATTCTCTGACATTCATTTCAAATAGGGGGAAGGGGTGGATCCTTTAAGAGGTTATAAGCCTTAAGACTTTTGTTGTTGTTGTTGGTTTTTTGTTTTTATTTTACCCCTTTTTCTCCCCAATTTCGTGGTCTCCAATTGTTTTTAGTAGCTACTATCTTGTCTCATCGCTACATCTCCAGTACGGGCTCGGGAGAGACGAAGGTTGAAAGTCATGCGTCCTCCGATACACAACCCAACCAAGCCGCACTGCTTCTTAACACAGCGCGCATCCAACCCGGAAGCCAGCCGCACCAATGTGTCGTCTTTGACCTTTCTCCACTGTTTCAAATGACCTGTATCCACACTAGAGTACATAATGGAAGATCATTGTTACATCTATTCAATGGAACCCGCCTTCATTATTTCCAGGACTTTCTTACTGTTATTAGTTATCTTTCAACTTCTTCCATTTAGCTAAATGTTTGACTCCGATCATGTATTTAATATCAATGATCTTAAAAAAATGGTTGATTAAACACACATTTATAATACGTTAAATTAATAACCCCTGTCTGGTTTAACAACCCCTGCCTGTGTCCCAAAAGGCTCCTCATTTCCTATCTAGTGCACTACTATTGGCCTGGTGCCCATCTCTTCAACAGTTCCCATACAGTAGTTGAAGTCCTGGGATTGATATCATCATCACTGTATTAAAATCAGAAAAGATTGTTTGTAAGGATACTGTACAGAAAATGTGTGGTGGTATCTAAAGAATTAGGTGCTACTAACCATATTGGTTTGGCAAGCTGCATCATTATTTGGAAAAGGAAGAACCAAAGGAACAGATAGGAGAAGCCCACACATCTGTGGAACAGGGCACAACGCCACTGAGGAAACTTAAGGAGAGTTGTACTTTTTACCTGAATCTGAGGCATCAGGGCTCATGGAGCTGAGCAGTTCCTTCTCCCTCTCGTAGTCGCTCTTGCAGAGCAGCTGGCCCTCCTTGAGGACAAACTCGTCTCCTTTGCACAGCTGCCTGTCGCACACGCAGCAGCAGAAACAGCCCAGGTGGTACACACACTCCAGGGCACGCATCACAAACTCAGTAGGAGCTATATTCTCCAGGCAACCACTGCACTTGGTGGCAAACAGCCTGGGGAGACAAGAGTAGGGGAAAGCATAGGTGATGAGACCAGAGTTGGAACAGATTGTTGGAGTAGTCTTGAATTATTTGTGATGACCAATGGTTGTAACAACTGCAGATATATTGTTCTTAGCAGTACAGTTATTACTACTATTTACTGCATGTAGTATAATGTCAATCATAAATGTTAGATGTTATACTCCCGTAGGCTCAAAAAATAACAATTTAACTGAATTTGAACTAAATCAGCCAAACAAACATTGGAAACTAGTGGCAAAAAATAAAAATAAATGCTTTGTTAATTCCCCATGTAACATTCTGCTTGCTATATGTGACTATATGTGAGTAGGACTGGGCTATACTTGGCTAGCTGAGCAGGCTACCCACTGCGACCCCTTAGCCTTTTGACACCCGCTCAACTGTAAAAGCACAGCCGAACCCCCCCCCCCCACGATGCTCCGCTTGAGCCCGACCATGGGCATTAGCGGTTGGGAAAGGAGGAGGGCCTTCACGTGGGGGGGGAGGGTCTAGGGGGAAGCAGTGTTAAATGTTTCGAAATGATACATTTGCATCGCAACAAGACCTGATGGGTAGGTAGCAGCAGCAGCAGCATGGTACTATGACTTTTCATCCATCCAACAAGAAAGTTAAACAGGGATTAAATGTTCCCATGTGCAAAACATTTGATCAGACCGTTATAAATATAGCCTGAACTGTGGCACATTGGATCCCACTTCTGACACCAATTTGACAAATACAATATAAGGGTAAATGGTTCTCCTGTTTCCCATAGTCAATCCACCACCCGATAGCATGTCTGATACTACTAAATCTACATTTAATGTAATTACATTTTATTAATTTAGCTAGGATAGTCCACTCAGTAACAATTGCCAGAGTCCACACATCTACAGAACATTCTGTTACCAGCCACCTCTCCCACAGGCAGCTGCTGTTACCAGCCACCTCTCCCACAGGCAGCTGCTGTTACCAGCTACCTCTCCCACAGGCAGCTGCTGTTCCATGCTGTCCCGAGTCCCAAACCAATTATCCTGCTTCATGAATATTACAGGCAGGTGCCCCAGCGAGGCCGGGGTGGGACAGAGCTGAGGGTGGATGCCCCATGGTGTGTGTGGATTACAACCGGCTCTGACGTCTGCCTCATGGCGACTCCTTCGTATGATAATGACCCGCAGAGACTTTGTTTAATAACGTGATCAGCATCTGTAATATCACAGCACCTGATGGGTACACTAAGGGTTTGAGAGAAGGGGAGGTTGGAAAGAAGGGCTGTGAGAGAGACATAAAATAGAGTGTAATAAAGAGAGCTAGAGAACATTATTAAAATGCTTTCTTCCACAGTTCATACTAGGACTTGGCGATACGGCCAAAATATCACCCTATTTAAAACAAATTGGACGGTTTTTTATGTTTTTAAAAGTTATACATTTGCTTTATGAGTTATGCGTGACCCTTAGGTTGGCAACACATACATTATAAGTGATGTCAAATGGGTCTTTCTCCATTCTGATTGGTTTATACCGTTCAATTCAATATTTCTGCATTTCTTGCACTCAATGGAGAGAATTTCCACACAATCCAGGCCTTATTTTTTATTTTTCAACCAAATGTTGCAATTGTGTTTTAGAGCAAAACACTTGGGTGAACTGTTGGAATCATGGAAATAGAATAATTATTCTAATTCAAAAGTTAGAATATATTAGTGGGCACTTTGAATACAGTGTTGTTTGGCATGACAATGAATGAAAATGCCAGGGGGGGAGTTGTGACAGGGTAGGAACCAAAGTGTTGACAAGTGTTTCCTAGGGGACACTATATTTTTTTGGCTACATTGAATGTTTTCCCTTAGTTACTTCATAGCTAACATATTCTTGCTTCACGTATTCCTCTTTGATTTAGAATATACTGTGGCACAAACAACATGCTGATTAAGGTCTACACCAACACTGGTATTATCAGGCTGTATAGTTAATTACGTTTGTTCTGACTCAGTACATTTATTAGCTAGCTAGCGATTAGCATTAGTGGCTAACAATTAGCAGCTAACAAGATTTAGGCCCAACTTGCTAAGAAAAGACAAGCTAGCTGTTTGCTGGTGTAAGAAACACAAACTAATAGTGTAATTATAGAACGCCAGTTGATTTATATTAAGAAGCAAAGGGAAAACAGCATCGTTGTTATCAACATTGTTCCATGTGCTGCATTGACCATGCAGACTGAACGCAAGTGTCTTGTAGTCGAGGAACAACAAATGCGCTCCTTGAGTGTCAGGGGGCGTGGCTTCGTTCTGTGTTGAAAGCAGCATGGAGAGAGAGAGAGCTGAGAGAGATGACTCAAGTAGGGTAGTAAACTGTAAAAATGGTCGTTACACACGGCGTATCACATTTAATCAACCAAAACATTCAAATAGCATTAAAGGGTGAAGTTAAAAACCCAAACCGGTCTGTGCATCAATACTGGTATATTGTTAAATACAGTACACTGCCAAGCCCTAGTTCATTCTCATAGTTTACAAACTTTCCCTTGACAAAGGATTTAGGACGGGGCTATGCATGCTGTCACAATCAGGCCAAAGACATATCAGAATCCCAGCCAGCCAAATCAAATGGAATTAAAAGGTGAAAGGTTACAACTTAGGGAAGTGCTACAACTCCCCATCCGGATGGAATCAGTCTGCTTTCTATTCTCTCCCTTCTTCTCTTGCCCTTTTACCAAACTGGCTAATCTTGTAGGACATTATTTTCCCACTTCCTCTCTCTGTCACCTTGCATTATTACGGGGCCTGTAATTCCTATTTTGCCCCTTGAGGAATCTTTCTGTCCGGCATTGTCCTGGAGTTTAATCCAGACTTTTCCCCCAGCGTTGGGGCCTCCTGAGCTCTATTCTCAACGAGGTCGGTTCGGAATATCCAATGCGTGACGCTCCCACTATGGCAACCGACCCACCCCACCCTCTCCAGGAGGGGAGCGAGCGAGGGGGCCGAGAGGAGAAAGAGGTTCACTGAAGCTGGTAGGAGAAGTAAAGCCTTCTCTGAAGAACTGAAGAAGGGGGAATTAACAGTGAACGCTGGACTGGGGTAAAGGGATGTGTGTGTATGTGTGTGTACAGATTGGGGGTTAAATCCACCTCTTCTCTGTGCATGGCCCCCTCACTCAGACTCCGGCTGCTAGTCACAATCAAACAGGGTCGGCTCTCCAAAACAGAGTCCTTTGAATGACACAAGCACTGCACTGTGGGGGAAGCTAATCCTACTTTAATACCTTTCCAAGTTTGGCCTCTGAAGGAATCGCGTCTTTGAGGGGGAGGGTGAGCCTGCCTGGTCTGTATGAGCGAGGAGGGGGCTCGGGCTTGACGTAAAAGGGAAGTTGGTTGCATCTCCCTCACACAGAGCTGGTCTAATGACTCTGCAGAGGTTCCTACATTAACCCAGAGCTGGTCTAATGACTCTGCAGAGGTTCCTACATTAACCCAGAGCTGGTCTAATGACTCTGCAGAGGTTCCTACATTAACCCAGAGCTGGTCTAATGACTCTGCAGAGGCTCCTACATTAACCCAGAGCTGGTCTAATGACTCTGCAGAGGCTCCTACATTAACCCAGAGCTGGTCTAATGACTCTGCAGAAGTTATTTCAGAATATTGGGGACAGTTAGCTTGCTAAACTCACTGAGCCTGCTTTCTGGAACAGCCCCCTGTATCGATTAACAAAATGTAGTAAAAAGGGACACAATCAACCTTCTGAATCACTGGAATAATATGACACAATATGACAAAAGATCTTCCTCATCTTTCAAATGAACATAAACTGACCAGAAACTTAAATGAAATTAACAGAAACACAGGACACACCGTGATGAAGGTGACTAAAGTACTGACCAGGACACACCGTGATGAAGGTGACTAAAGTACTGACCAGGACACACCGTGATGAAGGTGACTAAAGTACTGACCAGGACACACCGTGATGAAGGTGACTAAAGTACTGACCAGGACACACAAGTCAACATAGGTCTTGTTTGTTGTACATCAGATGTCTGTGTGTTTGTTTGTGTCCAGGATTGATATAGATCCTTATCCATCCCCCAACCCACACGATTTCACTGATATTAAATCCCAATCGCTTATTTCTGAAGCAAGTTGAGTGCCATAACTAGGCTTCATTTTGATGAAGTTAGAGGCATAAAGTTGTTGTGTTTGCTCGGGTAACACACACACCCACTAGATATTTGGCTTGAGAATTCGTCTCTGTGGCCTCCCACCACCAGGGTTGCCCCAACGTCCCAGCAGCATCAATATTGACACAGGACGCTACCCAGCTCTTTCTCTCACTGCACGAGGAGTCTGGCTGTCTCTAGTCAGTCTCTGTTTGGGAATGGAGAGTTAATCCCCAAGGATGGTTGACAACAGACTCCCCACTGAGATCATTGCTTTCTCTCTGGCTTTTCATCTCTCTCTCTCTCTCTCTCTCTCTCTCTCTCTCTCTCTCTCTCTCTCTCTCTCTCTCTCTCTCTCTCTCTCTCTCTCTCTCTCTCTCTCTCTCTCTCTCTCTCTCTCTCTCTCTCTCTCTCTCTCTCTCTCTCTCTCTCTCTCTCTCTCTCTCTCTCTCTCTCTCTCTCTCTCTCTCTCTCTCTCTCTCTCTCTCTCTCTCTCTCTCTCTCGAAGACCTTAGGAATTAAATAGTCATGATATGTACATACTGTATATCATGGGTCAAACATTCTCATCAAGTAAAGATATAAAGATGTGACGTAATGCATAACCAATATATATTATTATTTATTATTATATATATTATTATTAATTAAATACATATTATTATTATTTATTATATATTATACAGCCACCAATTGTGCAAGTTCTCCCACTTAAAAAAAAAGTTTATCTCAATACTTTGTTATATACCCTTTGTTGGTAATGACAGAGGTCAAACGTTTTCTGTGTCTTCACACACATTTGCTGGTATTTTGGCCCATTCCTCCATGCAGATCTCCTCCAGACTTTCAACTCCCTCCAAAGATTTTCTATGGGGTTGACATCTGGAGACTGGCTAGGCCACTCCAGGACCTTGAAATGCTTTTTACGAAGCCACTCCGTTGCCCGGGCGGTGTGTTTGGGGTCATTGTCATGCTGAAAGACCCAGCCACATTTCATCTTCAATGCCCTTGCTGATGGAAGGAGGTTTTCACTCAACATCTCACGATACATGGCCCCATTCATTCTTTCCTTTACACGGATCAGTCGTCCTGGTCCCTTTGCAGAAAAACAGCCCCAAAGCAAGATGTTTCCACCCCCATGGTTCACAGTAGGTATGGTGTTCTTTGGATGCAACTCAGCATTCTTTGTCCTCCAAACACGACGAGTTATTGGTTTCATTTTGGTTTCATCTGACCATATGACATTCTCCCAATCTTCTTCTGGATCATCCAGATGCTCTCTAGCAAACTTCAGACGGTCCTGGACATGTACTTGCTTAAGCAAGTACTTAAGCTTAAGCTTTTTGCTCACCGTTCTTGTGATCATTTTGACCCCACGGGGTGAGATCTTGCGTGGAGCCCCAGATCGAGGGAGATTATCAGTGGTCTTGTATGTCATCCATTTCCTAATAATTGCTCCCACAGTTGATTTCTTCAAACCAAGCTGCTTACCTATTGCAGATTCAGTCTTCCCAGCCTGGTGCAGGTCTACAATTTTGTTTCTGGTGTCCTTTGACAGCTCTTTGGTCTTGGCTATAGTGGAGTTTGGAGTGTGACTGTTTGAGGTTGTGGACAGGTGTCTTTTATACTGATAACAAGTTCAAACAGGTGCCATTAATACAGGTAACGAGTGGAGGACAGAGGAGCATCTTAAAGAAGAAGTTACAGGTCTGTGAATACTGATTTTCCAACATAATTTGGAAATAAATTCATAAAAAATGTGATTTTCTGGATTTTGTTTAACATTTTGTCTGTCATAGTTGAAGTGTACCTATCATGAAAATTACAGGCCTCTCTCATCTTTTTATGTCGGAGAACTTGCACAATTGGTGGTTGACTAAATACTTTTTTGCCCCACTGTATATATATTTTTATATATTATATATTTTTAAATTATTATTACTATATATTAAATATATATTATTATTTTATATATATTTTTTATATATTATTAGTATATATTATATATTTCTATTATTATATATTAAATATATATTATTATTATATATTATATATGTTTTTAATTATTATTATATATATAATTATTATATTATATATATTTTTAAATTATTATTATATATTAAATATTATTAGATATATTTTTTATTATTATTATTATATATTAAATATATATTATTATTATATATTATATAGATATTTTAATTTTTATTTGTATATTTCAAATATATATTATTAAGATAGTGTCAGACTAGCTATGATGGGTCCTCATGCAGGTTATGGGTGACTGTACAAGGTCCTAAGGTGACTGTACGGTAGACGGCTATAGAATGGATGTTATGGATGGTAATACAGTATCTGTGAATGCTCCATATGTCATGTCAGGCATGTCCAGTTGATTACTGACATCTCTCTGATTCTCCCGTAGGTGACAAATGAGTCTTACCTCAGAGAAGAGAAAGAGAGAAAACCAAGTCTGCGTCCCAAAATGGCACCCGACAGCCTCTACTTTCACCCAGGGCCCATGGAGCTCTGGTCCAATAGGATGCCATTTGGGATGCAACCAATGAGAGGTCAGTGAACCATTATGTTGACCAGTCAACATATGAGAGAAAGCCAGCAGACAGTAGCTACACTCTGTTACGGCCGTCCTAGGTTAGAGGGACACCTTTCTAGTGATCTGGCTGACGCTAAAACCTATTTGATAAGCTGTCCGTGATGAGTGAGTGATTTTCCGTGCAATTATTATTCTCAAACATTTTTTCCCCTTCCTCCACTCTTTTAAATGTCTCTTTGATGCTATAATGAACTCCGAGGCCTGCTCCCAGGAGGGGGCCAACAGCAGACTCTGAGACTTGCTCCTAGGGTGCAACAGCAGATTTGGGGGGGGCCTTTTCCAACCGCTCCCTCCACATCCACCTAATGAGTGAACATGTGTTCACTACAAAGTGGCCAAGGGTGTTATTAAATGCTGCAGTGAGATTTAAATGGGCTTTTCTTTTAGATCTGAGATATTACTGGACCAAGATGTCTCTTTATGGAAAATGCTGCATTGCGGTCGTCCGTATGGACGGCTTTGACAAACACAAGACAGGCAACAGATTTTTCCACTGCTGTCAAACAGCAGCGCCCTTATCAAAGGATCCGTCAGATAAGCCACATCCCAATCCAGTCCTCTCATGTGTGTGTATGAGACAACACAGTCTACTGGAAATGTCCAAACCCAGGTTACATAGACTTAACGGTTCTCTTGTAAACTGCTGCAGTTGATAAAGATGAAAAGTTGGAACTCTGTGACCCAAAGAGCATTTGGCCTCTGAATAGAAGGACTGGTTTGATCTTCAAGAACACCTTGAGTGGATCTCAATGCTCCTGTTTGACCATTCCTCCTGGACGGATCTCAATGCTCCTGTTTGACCGTTCCTCCTGGACGAATCTCAATGCTCCTGTTTGACCGTTCCTCCTGGACGAATCTCAATGCTCCTGTTTGACCGTTCCTCCTGGACGGATCTCAATGCTCCTGTTTGACCGTTCCTCCTGGACGGATCTCAATGCTCCTGTTTGACCATTCCTCCTGGACGAATCTCAATGCTCCTGTTTGACCGTTCCTCCTGGACGAATCTCAATGCTCCTGTTTGACCGTTCCTCCTGGACGGATCTCAATGCTCCTGTTTGGACCGTTCCTCCTGGACGAATCTCAATGCTCCTGTTTGACCGTTCCTCCTGGACGGATCTCAATGCTCCTGTTTGACCGTTCCTCCTGGACGGATCTCAATGCTCCTGTTTGACCGTTCCTCCTGGACGAATCTCAATGCTCCTGTTTGACCGTTCCTCCTGGACGGATCTCAATGCTCCTGTTTGACCGTTCCTCCTGGACGAATCTCAATGCTCCTGTTTGACCGTTCCTCCTGGATGGCTCTCAATGCTCCTGTTTGACCGTTCCTCCTGGACGGATCTCAATGCTCCTGTTTGACCGTTCCTCCTGGACGGATCTCAATGCTCCTGTTTGACCGTTCCGACATCAACAAAAATAAATGAATATGTTCTCTTTCTCAGTTAGGTTTTCAAACATTTGGCAAAACAGATGAAGAAGAAAGGGTAGTTGGCCCTTGAAGGGCCTTTACAAAAACTCACAGTTACAATTCACTCTCAATTTAAATCCACTCTTATTGCATTCTTATTGCAAATTCAGAAATTATCTCACAATTACAGTGAGTAAAAGGGTAAGTACTATAGAGTTAAGAGCACCGTAACTTAGCATCAGTACCACAGGTCAGCACCTAGCTATAATTACAAACTGCAGTACTATAGAGTTAAGAGCACCGTAACTTAGCATCAGTACCACAGGTCAGCACCTAACTATAATTACAAACTGCAGTACTATAGAGTTAAGAGCACTGTAACTTAGCATCAGTATCACAGGTCAGCACCTAGCTATAATTACAAACTGCAGTACTATAGAGTTAAGAGCACTGTAACTTAGCATCAGTATCACAGGTCAGCACCTAGCTATAATTACAAACTGCAGGGACAAATTAACCAAATCAAAAGATGCTTTCACTTCCGTCCCCGGGGACGGCTGGAGCGAGCGGTTAAATCACCTTCTACTTCTCTGTGCATTAGCATGTTAATGACCTTTACATTCAGCTCCTTTGTTTTTTAATTAAGCTCCCAGCAGGTATGGGAGGAAGAGAAGGAGAGAGGGGGAGAGGGTGGGAGAGAAGGAGAGAGAGGGAGAGGGAGGAAGAGAAGGAGAGAGGGGGAGAGGGAGGAAGAGAAGGAGAGAGGGGGAGAGGGAGGAAGAAAAGGAGAGAGGGGGAGAGGGAGGGAGAGCGAGAAGGAGGGAGAGAGAGGGAGAGAGAGGGAGAGAGAGGGAGAGAGAGCGAGGAGAGCGAGGGAGAAGTGAGGGAGGGAGGAAGAGAAGGAGAGAGGGGGAGAGGGAGGGAGAGGCGAAACAGAGCGAGGGAGAGGGAGAGAGAGGGAGG
>NC_034196.2:42712567-42737848 GCF_002021735.2 Oncorhynchus kisutch | reverse complement strand
GAGGAGTGTTTATAAAGTAGCCTGTTATTAACCCTGTGTTTACCATACACAGAACCAACCTAACCCATCATGAGCTACTCATGGGGTTAGAAAAGGGAATCGATCAAAGCCCTCCGGGTGGCTAAAGCGAGGGCAAACCAGCTTGGGAGTTGATAATTACCACCTCGCTAACCTCGGGTCCCAGAGCCGGAGTCCTAAGAGCCTAATAAACAGTAATATGGAGGGAAGGGGGAAGGGGGAGGGGGGGGGGGGGGGGTGGGGGGGGGGGGGGGGTTCTGAAGTTGGGTTCCTTGAGTATTTAAAAAAAGGGGAGTGGAGGGGGGTGAGAGTTAGCATCAACGGCCCCCATTCACGTCCCCTTTAATCTGTAGGGTGGTCAGAACGCTTGTGCCCCAGCTGTGCACTAATGAAAACTCCTCAGTGGTTTGACTCTCAGAGAGGACCCAAAAGGGGCTTGGGTCCTTTCCCACCTCCCCTTGTGCCCCTCTCTCCGGGTTCCCCCTTGACCCCCAGCCCTCTGGCCTAAGGTTCCACATGGCCCAGAGCTTAACCACATCTGAAAAGATACTGGATTAACAAGGATAAGAGTGGCAGAGGAGAAACTGAGGGGTATAAAAACAGCCTGTGTGTGTTCCACTCCCTCCGTGTTTGTTCTCCCTCTTTAGGGACCTGACGGCTCGAGGGGGAGGGGAGGGGAGCTGCTTGTCCAAGTTTTAATTAGTAGGAGTAATCTGGAGATTATTGTGGAGGGTGCTGAGAAATAGGGGGGAGGGAGGGTGACGTTTGCTCAGCCAAAGCTTGAAAAGTCAGAGGCAGGCATCTCGAGATTCTCCCGTCTCGGGGCTCAAAGCTCTCGCGGTGTCGCTATTGTGTGACACCAAGGGTGGGTGGGGGACTCACCACTCGAGACTGTCACCACCCTTTCTATTCATGTCTTCTTTTAACAGAACCTCTGTTGGACCTCTCAACCCAGAGTGGAGATGTCTATTGGTTTTGGATGGTCCCCTCTATCCTCTATTGAGGTGACAGGCGGAGGTGGGTCAGAGGCTGGGAGCTGGGTGGTCTGACATGGAGGAGACATTACATGGAGAGGCATTAACAGGGACTAGAGCCGAGTCAACAGTGGTACTCCTCACCCTGTGAGATTCTGTGATAAGGAGGGATGTGAGGGAGGAGAGGGAGAAGAATGAGAAGAGGGAGAAGAGGGAGGAGAGAGAAAAGAATGAGAAGAGGGAGGAGAAGGAGGAGGAGAGAGATATGAGAGAGGAGAGGGAAAATAAGGAGGAGAGGAGGAGAAGGAGGAGAGGGAAAAGAAGGAGAAGAGGGAGGAGAAGGAGGAGAGGGAGGAGAAGGAGAAGAGGGAAAAGAAGGAGAAGAGGGAGAAGAGGGAGGAGAGGGAGGAGAGGGAAAAGAAGGAGAAGAGGGAGAAGAGGGAAAAGAAGGAGAAGAGGGAGGAGAAGGAGGAGAAGGAGGAGGAGAGAGATATGAGGGAGGAGAGGGAAAATAAGGAGGAGGGGAGGAGAAGGAGGAGAGGGAGGAGAAGGAGGAGAGGGAGGAGAAGAAGGAGAGGGAGGAGAGGGAAAATAAGGAGAAGAGGGAGGAGAAGGAGAAGAGGGAAAAGAAGGAGAAGAGGGAGGAGAAGGAGGAGAGGGAAAAGAAGGAGAAGAGGGAGGAGAAGGAGGAGAGGGAGGAGAAGGAGAAGAGGGAGGAGAAGGAGAAGAGGGAAAAGAAGGAGAAGAGGGAGGAGAAGGAGGAGAAGGAGGAGAGGGAGGAGAAGGAGAAGAGGGAGGAGAAGGAGAAGAGGGAAAAGAAGGAGAAGAGGGAGGAGAAGGAGGAGAGGGAGGAGAGGGAAAATAAGGAGAAGAGGGAGGAGAAGGAGAAGAGGGAAAAGAAGGAGAAGAGGGAGGAGAAGGAGGAGAGGGAAAAGAAGGAGAAGAGGGAGGAGAAGGAGGAGAGGGAGGAGAAGGAGAAGAGGGAGGAGAAGGAGAAGAGGGAAAAGAAGGAGAAGAGGGAGAGAAGGAGGAGAGGGAGGAGAGGGAAAAGAAGGAGAAGAGGGAGAAGAGGGAAAAGAAGGAGAAGAGGGAGGAGAAGGAGGAGAAGGAGGAGGAGAGAGATATGAGAGAGGAGAGGGAAATAAGGAGGAGAGGAGGAGAAGGAGGAGAGGGAAAAGAAGGAGAAGAGGGAGGAGAAGGAGGAGAGGGAGGAGAAGGAGAAGAGGGAAAAGAAGGAGAAGAGGGAGAAGAGGGAGGAGAGGGAGGAGAGGGAAAAGAAGAGAAGAGGGAGAAGAGGGAAAAGAAGAGAAAGGGAGGAGAAGGAGGAGAAGGAGGAGAGAGAGATATGAGGGAGGAGAGGGAAAATAGGCAGGAGGGAGGAGAAGGAGGAGAGGGAGGAGAAGGAGGAGAGGCGAGGAGAAGGAGAGGGAGGAGAGGGAAAATAAGGAGAAGAGGGAGGAGAAGGAGAAGAGGAAAAGAAGGAGAAGAGGGAGGAGAAGGAGGAGAGGGAAAGAAGGAGAAGAGGGAGGAGAAGGAGGAGAGGGAGGAGAAGGAGAAGAGGGAGGAGAAGGAGAAGAGGGAAAAGAAGGAGAAGAGGGAGGAGAAGGAGGAGAGGGAGGAGAGGGAAAAGAAGGAGAAGAGGGAGAAGAGGGAAAAGAAGGAGAAAGGGAGGAGAAGGAGGAGAAGGAGGAGGAGAGAGAATATGAGGGAGGAAAGGGAAAAGAAGGAGAAGAGGGAGGAGAAGGAGGAGAGGGAGGAGAGGGAAAAGAAGGAGAAGAGGGAGGAGAAGGAGGAGAGAGATATGAGGGAGGAAAGGGGGTCACAAGGGTTTGACGCAGGTGAGAGGGTTGGATAGAACTGATGTCAAGTGAGTCTGAAATATTTTGCATTCTTACGTTATAGACATCCTGTTATGCGAATGCTCATATCCATAGCAGTTGAGGAAAGTGTTAAGAGAAATAAACTGACGCTTAGCTTTTCCCCACAACGCTAGCATCCTACCACTATGACGAGGTGGAAAGATCAGCATTTGACATCAAATAAATATGGAATTGATACGACCAGACAAAAGAAAACACATAAAAGATAAGACTCAGAGAAAATATATTTCACACTGACCGAACCTTACTGACAGGTGTTCTTAAATAAAAGAGAGATTGCATTGTGGGAAAGGCGGGTTGCCATGGCAAGCGCTGCAGGTTGTACGATATTAGATCTTGGCTGTGATGGAGACGTTGTATGCAGGATCTCTGTGTGAGTCCTACTGCTTAGAACCCAGACATTCCTGTCCTTAGGGTGTGTGTGAGAGAGAGAGAGAGAGAGAGAGAGAGAGAGAGAGAGAGAGAGAGAGAGAGAGAGAGAGAGAGAGAGAGGAGAAGAGCGGGGGAGAGAGAGAGAGAGAGGAGAAGAGAGGGAGAGGGAGAGAAGAGAGAGAGAGGAGAAGAGAGGGAGAGGGAGAGAAGAGAGAGAGAGGAGAGAGAGAGAGAGAAGAAGAGAGGGAGAGAGAGAGAAGAGAGAGAGAGAAGAGAGAGAGAGAGAGAGAGAGGAGAAGAGAGGGAGAGATAGAGTATGTGAGAGAGAGAGAGAGAGAGAGAGAGAGAGAGAGAGAGAGAGAGAGAGAGAGAAAAAAGAGAGGAGAAGAGAGAGAGAGAGAGAGAGAAAGAGAGGAGAGAGAGAGAAAGTGGAGAAAGAGAGAGAGAGAAAGAAGAGAGAGAGAGAAAGAGAGGAGAAAGAGAGAGAGAGAAAGAAGAGAGAGAGAGAAAGAAGAGAGAGAGAGTGTGTGTCTGTGAGAGAGAGTTGCAGGGACCCAGTGTTAATACTTAAAAGTGCAATTACATCTTCAATGCTGCTGAAGTGGTAACATCCCAAAATAACAAGAACGTGTATTAGACTTCATAAGATACAGGCTGGCGTCATCAAAGTAGCTGTCATTACTCATTTAAATACTACCTTCTGATTTACCAAAACATTAAAGCCAAAAAATCACAATGACAATATGGTGTGTGTACTCTCATTTTCCTATTTAAAATATACTTATATGATTAAGTATATTTAGACTCAGGCTCTAGTCTACCATCACTAACTGTGTTCGACATACAAGCGCAGGTCAGGTATATAAACTAAAATACATTGTGTATTAAATTAATCTAGTTGAATCCCAGACGGATAATTTATTAAGGAAAACAGTAGATGGAGCTGAATAAACCTATAGAGCAGACAGAGCGACGTGGGAAGGGAGGAGAACGGAGGAGAACGGAGGAGAGGAGAACGGAGGAGAACGGAGGAGAGGAGAACGGAGGAGAACGGAGGAGAGGAGAACGGAGGAGAGGAGAACGGAGGAGAACGGAGGAGAGGAGAACAGAGGAGAACGGAGGAGAGGAGAACGGAGGAGAACGGAGGAGAGGAGAACGGAGGAGAGGAGAACGGAGGAGAACGGAGGAGAGGAGAACAGAGGAGAACGGAGGAGAGGAGAACGGAGGAGAGTAGAACGGAGGAGAGGAGAACAGAGGAGAACGGAGGAGAGGAGAACGGAGGAGATGAGAACGGAGGAGGAGAACGGAGGGGAGGAGAACGGAGGAGAGTAGAACGGAGGAGAGTAGAACGGAGGAGAGGAGAACGGAGGAGATGAGAACGGAGGAGAGGAGAACAGAGGAGATGAGAACGGAGGAGAGGAGAACGGAGGAGAGGAGAACGGAGGAGAGGAGAACGGAGGAGAGGAGAACGGAGGAGATGAGAACGGAGGAGAGGAGAACGGAGGGGAGGAGAACGGAGGAGAGGACAACGGAGGAGAGGAGAACAGAGGAGAGGAGAACCGGAGGAGAGGAGAACGGAAGAGAGGAGAACGGAGGAGAGGAGAACGGAGGAGAGGAGAACGGAGGAGAGGAGAACGGAGGGGAGGAGAACGGAGGAGAGGAGAACGGAGGAGAGGAGAACAGAGGAGAGGAGAACGGAGGAGAGGAGAACGGAGGAGATGAGAATGGAAGAGAGGAGAACATAGGAGAGGAGAACGGAGGAGAGGAGAACGGAGGAGAGGAGAACGGAGGGGAGGAGAACGGAGGAGAGGAGAACGGAGGAGAGGAGAACAGAGGAGAGGAGAACGGAGGAGAGGAGAACGGAGGAGGAGAACGGAGGAGATGAGAACGGAGGAGAGGAGAACGGAGGAGAGGAGAACGGAGGAGATGAGAACGGAGGAGAGGAGAACGGAGGAGAGGAAGGGGTTGGATCGTCTTCTCTTGGACACCACCCAGAACAAAGACTGCTGTTAAGTACCACGCAGAGCGAGAGAATGAGAGAGCGAGGGAGGGAGGGAGAGAGAAAGGCCAAAAGGCCTGAGAATACTACTGGAGTGGTTGGCATAGGAGAACTCTTGGGTAAGCACCAGCCTAGCTCAGAGCTTACTGTCAGGTGTTTTGCCTATTGACAGAGTGGCACCACATGTCCAAGCACAAAGAGAGTGTGTGGACATTGCCATAGTAACCAAGCAGGGGACCAGACCTCGGGGGGGCAGAGTGAGACAGACAGAGAAGGAGAGAGAGAGGAACAGAGATGTATAGGAGAGAAAATAAATAAAGAGAAACACAGAAAACGAGAGAGAGATTTAAAAATATATATATATTTGACATGTAACCTTCCTTTAACTAGGCAGAGTGAGAGTGAGAGTGAGAGTGAGAGAGAAAGAGAGAGAGTCCTGCAACGAAACTCTACTATCAGGCAAACAAAAACACCCTGGCCCACACAAATACTGTCACCAACCTCTGGGCTACCAGTCTACTCCCTCCTCCTCTCACACAGAGTATTTAAAGAGCCTGACGGCGGTGTGTGAAAGCAACAGGGTTATTATCATTCAAACGCACCTGGGCTTGGCTTGGTTTGGAGTCCATGCAGACTGATGAATTGTGCGTCTATCAGCATGCTCCTACGACAGAGACACAGAGTGGACCCAATAGCAGGGGAGAGGCCTATCCCTGGGTTATCTCTGGTCTGGTACTCAGTGCAGGTCAATACCATGTCACTGGGTTATCCCTGGTCTGGTACTCAGTACAGATCAATACCATGTCCCTGGGTTATTCCTGGTCTGGTACTCAGTACAGATCAATACCATGTCCCTGGTCTGGTACTCAGTACAGATCAATACCATGTCCCTGGGTTATCTCTGGTCTGGTACTCAGTACAGATCAATACCATGTCCCTGGGTTATCTCTGGTCTGGTACTCAGTGCAGGTCAATACCATGTCACTGGGTTATCCCTGGTCTGGTACTCAGTACAGATCAATACCATGTCCCTGGGTTATTCCTGGTCTGGTACTCAGTACAGATCAATACCATGTCCCTGGTCTGGTACTCAGTACAGATCAATACCATGTCCCTGGTCTGGTACTCAGTACAGATCCATACCATGTCCCTGGGTTATCTCTGGTCTGGTACTCAGTACAGATCAATACCATGTCCCTGGGTTATTCCTGGTCTGGTACTCAGTACAGATCAATACCATGTCCCTGGTCTGGTACTCAGTACAGATCAATACCATGTCCCTGGGTTATCTCTGGTCTGGTACTCAGTACAGATCAATACCATGTCACTGGGTTATCCCTGGGTTATTTCTGGTCTGGTACTCAGTACAGATCAATACCATGTCACTTGGGTTATCTCTGGTCTGGTACTCAGTACAGATCAATACCATGTCACTGGGTTATCCCTGGTCTGGTACTCAGTACAGATCAATACCATGTCACTTGGGTTATCTCTGGTCTGGTACTCAGTACAGATCAATACCATGTCACTGGGTTATCTCTGGTCTGGTACTCAGTACAGATCAATACCATGTCACTGGGTTATTTCTGGTCTGGTACTCAGTACAGATCAATACCATGTCACTGGGTTATCCCTGGTCTGGTACTCAGTACAGATCAATACCATGTCACCGGGTTATCTCTGGTCTGGTACTCAGTACAGATCAATACCATGTCACTTGGGTTATCTCTGGTCTGGTACTCAGTACAGATCAATACCATGTCACTTGGGTTATCTCTGGTCTGGTACTCAGTACAGATCAATACCATGTCACTTGGGTTATCTCTGGTCTGGTACTCAGTACAGATCAATACCATGTCACTTGGGTTATCTCTGGTCTGGTACTCAGTACAGATCAATACCATGTCACTTGGGTTATCTCTGGTCTGGTACTCAGTACAGATCAATACCATGTCACTTGGGTTATCTCTGGTCTGGTACTCAGTACAGATCAATACCATGTCACTTGGGTTATCTCTGGTCTGGTACTCAGTACAGATCAATACCATGTCACTTGGGTTATCTCTGGTCTGGTACTCAGTACAGATCAATACCATGTCACTTGGGTTATCTCTGGTCTGGTACTCAGTACAGATCAATACCATGTCACTTGGGTTATCTCTGGTCTGGTACTCAGTACAGATCAATACCATGTCACTTGGGTTATCTCTGGTCTGGTACTCAGTACAGATCAATACCATGTCACTTGGGTTATCTCTGGTCTGGTACTCAGTACAGATCAATACCATGTCACTTGGGTTATCTCTGGTCTGGTACTCAGTACAGATCAATACCATGTCACTTGGGTTATCTCTGGTCTGGTACTCAGTACAGATCAATACCATGTCACTTGGGTTATCTCTGGTCTGGTACTCAGTACAGATCAATACCATGTCACTTGGGTTATCTCTGGTCTGGTACTCAGTACAGATCAATACCATGTCACTTGGGTTATCTCTGGTCTGGTACTCAGTACAGATCAATACCATGTCACTTGGGTTATCTCTGGTCTGGTACTCAGTACAGATCAATACCATGTCACTTGGGTTATCTCTGGTCTGGTTACTGTGCAGCTCACTGAAACTACAAGGGTGTCATGACACAGTGCACACTGACACTGTATCTCAAATAGCACCCTATTCCCTTTATGATGCACTACGTTTGACCAGGGCCCATAGGACTCTGGTCAAACGTAGTGCACAATATGGGGTACCATCTGGGACGTATCCTTGGTATTCAAGTATGAATCATCTGTGTCCATAGCGAAGTGCTGTCGTCATCTCCTACAGCTGAAACGGTCTACAGGTGTTCTCCCGGGCGAGAAACAGAAATAAGCGAAAGTTGAAATCAAATACTGTAAGGTGGTTTTACGAGTCTCGACATCTAGACACGGCATCGTTGAGGCGCAATACTGGACATTTTAAAATAAATAAATAAATAATAATTATAATGTTTGCTGACCTAGAGAGTGAAGTGGTTTTACTAAAAAGGTTAGAAAGTAAAATCAAACCAAAATCAATTTAAATTGTGTTTTGTCACATGCGCCGAATACAACAGGTGTAGACCGTACCGTGATAATGCTGAATACAACAGGTGTAGACCGTACCGTGATAATGCTGTATAGAACAGGTGTAGACCGTACCGCGATAATGCTGTATGCAACAGGCGTAGGCCGTACCGTGATAATGCTGAACACAGCAGGTGTAGACCGTACCGTGATAATGCTGAATACAACAGGTGTAGACTGTACCGCGATAATGCTGAATATAACAGGTGTAGACCGTACCGTGATAATGCTGAATACAACAGGTGTAGACTGTACCGTGATAATGCTGAATACAACAGGTGTAGACCGTACCGTGATAATGCTGTATACAACAGGTGTAGACCGTACCGTGATAATGCTGTATACAACAGGTGTAGACCGTACCGTGATAATGCTGAATACAACAGGTGTAGACCGTACCGTGATAATGCTGTATACAACAGGCGTAGCCCGTACCATGATAATGCTGAATACAACAGGTGTAGACCGTACCATGATAATGCTGAATACAACAGGTGTAGATCGTACCGTGATAATGCTGAATAAAACAGGTGCAGACCGTACCGTGATAATGCTGTATACAACAGGTGTAGACCGTACCGTGATAATGCTGTATACAACAGGTGTAGACCGTACCGTGATAATGCTGAATACAACAGGTGTAGACCGTACCGTGATAATGCTGTATACAACAGGCGTAGCCCGTACCATGATAATGCTGAATACAACAGGTGTAGACCGTACCATGATAATGCTGAATACAACAGGTGTAGATCGTACCGTGATAATGCTGAATACAACAGGTGCAGACCGTACCGTGATAATGCTGTATACAACAGGTGTAGACCGTACCGTGATAATGCTGAATACAACAGGTGTAGACCGTACCGTGATAATGCTGAATACAACAGGTGTAGACCGTACCGTGATAATGCTGTATACAACAGGTGTAGACCGTACCGTGATAGTGCCGAATACAACAGGTGTAGACCGTACAGTGATAATGCTGAATACAACAGGTGTAGACCGTACCGTGATAATGGCGAATACAACAGGTGTAGACCGTATACAACAGGTGTAGACCGTATACAACAGGTGTAGACCGTACCGTGATAATGGCGAATACAACAGGTGTAGACCGTATACAACAGGTGTAGACCGTACTGTGATAATGCTGAATACAACAGGTGTAGACCGTACCGTGATAATGCTTACTTACGAGTCCCGAACCAACAATGCAAAAGTAAGTTAGCAAAATTTGCTAAAAATAGTAACACAATAAAATAACAATAATGATGCCATATACAAGGGGTAGTGGTACCGATATGACTCAATATTCAGTTTCAGATGTAATACAAGTTGAATAACAACACTGATAAAATGCCTCAGGTTGTGTGATCCGTGTTTTAATGTTAATAGCCATTAAATATATCTGCATAATGGACGAGTGTCTTGCCTCACCTACTAATGCATCAATTTATATTTTAAGGCAGCACCTCTCATCCTGTTTTTGAGCAAAACAAAACTATCTTTCCACTTATTTTTCTGGCTGAAAGAAAGACAGATTGACAAAGAATTTAGATCAGCAGTAACAGTCTGGAATACCTGTAAATTACAGCTCCTGTAGCTGGGACGATAAGTGCTGAACCTCTAGTACTGAACCTCTATATAGTGCTGAACCTCTAGTACTGAACCTCTATAGTGCTGAACCTCTAGTACTGAACCTATATAGTACTGAACCTCTATAGTGCTGAACCTCTAGTATTGAACCTCTATAGTGCTGAACCTCTAGTACTGAACCTCTATAGTGCTGAACCTCTATAGTACTGAACCTCTATAGTGCTGAACCTCTATAGTGCTGAATCTCTAGTACTGAACCTCTATAGTGCTGAACCTCTATAGTGCTGAACCTCTATAGTGCTGAACCTCTATAGTGCTGAACCTATATAGTACTGAACCTCTATAGTGCTGAACCTCTAGTACTGAACCTCTAGTGCTGAACCTCTATAGTACTGAACCTCTATAGTGCTGAACCTCTATAGTGCTGAACCTCTATAGTGCTGAACCTCTAGTACTGAACCTCTAGTGCTGAACCTCTATAGTACTGAACCTCTATAGTGCTGAACCTCTATAGTGCTGAACCTCTATAGTGCTGAACCTCTAGTACTGAACCTCTAGTGCTGAACCTCTATAGTGCTGAACCTCTATAGTACTGAATCTCTATAGTACTGAACCTCTATAGTGCTGAACCTCTAGTACTGAACCTCTATAGTGCTGAACTTCTAGTACTGAACCTCTATATAGTGCTGAACCTCTAGTACTGAACCTCTATAGTGCTGAACCTCTATTACTGAACCTATATAGTACTGAACCTCTATAGTGCAAAACCTCTAGTACTTAACCTCTATAGTGCTGAACCTCTATAGTGCTGAACCTCTAGTACTGAACCTCTATAGTGCTGAACCTCTATAGTGCTGAACCTCTAGTACTGAACCTCTATAGTACTGAACCTCTATAGTGCTGAACCTCTAGTACTGAACCTCTATAGTGCTGAACCTCTATAGTGCTGAACCTCTAGTACTGAACCTCTATAGTACTGAACCTCTATAGTGCTGAATCTCTATAGTGCTGAACCTCTAGTACTGAACCTATATAGTGCTGAACCTCTATATAGTGCTGAACCTCTAGTACTGAACCTCTATAGTGCTGAACCTCTAGTACTGAACCTCTATAGTGCTGAACCTCTATAGTGCTGAATCTCTATAGTGCTGAACCTCTAGTACTGAACCTATATAGTGCTGAACCTCTATATAGAGCTGAACCTCTAGTACTGAACCTCTATAGTGCTGAACCTCTAGTATTGAACCTATATAGTACTGAACCTCTATAGTGCTGAACCTCTAGTACTGAACCTATATAGTGCTGAACCTCTATAGTACTGAACCTCTATAGTGCTGAACCTCTATAGTGCTGAACCTCTATAGTGCTGAACCTCTATAGTGCTGAACCTCTAGTACTGAACCTATATAGTACTGAACCTCTATAGTGCTGAACCTCTAGTACTGAACCTATATAGTACTGAACCTCTATAGTGCTGAAACTCTAGTACTGAACCTCTAGTACTGAACCTCTATAGTACTGAACCTCTATAGTGCTGAACCTCTATAGTGCTGAACCTCTATAGTGCTGAACCTCTATAGTACTGAACCTCTATAGTGCTGAACCTCTAGTACTGAACATCTATAGTACTGAACCTCTATAGTGCTGAACCTCTATAGTGCTGAACCTCTAGTACTGAACCTATATAGTACTGAACCTCTATAGTGCTGAACCTCTATAGTGCTGAACCTCTATAGTGCTGAACCTCTATAGTGCTGAACCTCTAGTACTGAACCTATATAGTACTGAACCTCTATAGTGCTGAACCTCTATATAGAGCTGAACCTCTAGTACTGAACCTCTATAGTGCTGAACCTCTAGTACTGAACCTATATAGTACTGAACCTCTATAGTGCTGAACCTCTAGTACTGAACCTATATAGTGCTGAACCTCTATAGTACTGAACCTCTATAGTGCTGAATCTCTATAGTGCTGAACCTCTATAGTGCTGAACCTCTATAGTGCTGAACCTCTAGTACTGAACCTATATAGTACTGAACCTCTATAGTGCTGAACCTCTAGTACTGAACCTATATAGTGCTGAACCTCTAGTACTGAACCTATATAGTACTGAACCTCTATAGTGCTGAACCTCTAGTACTGAACCTATATAGTACTGAACCTCTATAGTGCTGAAACACTAGTACTGAACCTCTAGTACTGAACCTCTATAGTGCTGAACCTCTATAGTGCTGAACCTCTATAGTGCTGAACCTCTATAGTACTGAACCTCTATAGTGCTGAACCTCTAGTGCCGAACCTCTATAGTACTAACCTCTAATTGCTACTCTAAATTCCCTGTATTTCTGCTGGTTAGTCAACTTGTTTTCCATGTACTGCCTACTTCTCCTGCTTGTTTTCCATGTACTGCCTACTTCCCCTACTTGTTTTCCATGTACTGCCTACTTCCCCATGTACTGCCTACCTCCCCTACTTGTTTTCCATGTACTGCCTACATCCCCATGTACTGCCTACTTCCCCTGCACTGCCTACTTCCCCATGTACTGCCTACTTCCCCTACTTGTTTTCCATGTACTGCCTACATCCCCATGTACTGACTACTTCCTCTGCACTGCCTACTTCCCCATGTACTGCCTACTTCCCCTACTTGTTTTCCATGTACTGCCTACTTCCCCATGTACTGCCTACTTCCCCTACTTGTTTTCCATGTACTGCCTACATCCCCATGTACTGCCTACTTCCCCTGCACTGCCTACTTCCCCTACTTGTTTTCCATGTACTGCCTACTAGGTCTGTGGTAGCATCTCTTTCCATCCTCATAATTAAACAAAGGCTGCATCGCCAGGAGAGTTGTAAAGACAATAGTCCCTCGAAATTGAGTTGTCATGACGACGGGCCAAAGGACAATAATAACTGGAAGCCACCCCGAAAAAAAAACTGAAGCAAAACGTGTGACAAGGTGGGCAGCCATGATTGTTACGGCGATGCAATCAAACACACACAGCGAAATAAAGTGAGAGCCCTTGAAACGAACAATTCAATAATAGTTTGAATTGCCTGTTGAGACATGTATGATATGGATATTGTTGTTTATTTGAAGATGGGGTTTTTCTGTCTAATGTTACCTGGCCAAGTCCTGTCTTCCAGAGGCTGTACAGGCCCCACCGGTACATCGGCCTCAGGTGATTTGGCAATAGTGGAGTTTGATTCATATTGCTCATTCTTTATCTCCCCTCTCTCTCTCTCTCTCTCCCCCAGTCTCTCTCTCTCTCCCAGTCTCTCTCTCTCTCCCAGTCTCTCTCTCTCTCTCCCAGTCTCTCTCTCTCTCTCTCCCAGTCTCTCTCTCTCTCTCTCCCAGTCTCTCTCTCTCTCTCTCCCAGTCTCTCTCTCTCTCTCTCCCAGTCTCTCTCTCTCTCTCTCCCAGTCTCTCTCTCTCTCTCTCCAGTCTCTCTCTCTCTCTCTCCCAGTCTCTCTCTCTCTCTCTCCCAGTCTCTCTCTCTCTCTCTCTCCCAGTCTCTCTCTCTCTCTCTCTCTCCCAGTCTCTCTCTCTCTCTCTCCCAGTCTCTCTCTCTCTCTCTCCCAGTCTCTCTCTCTCTCTCTCCCAGTCTCTCTCTCTCTCTCCCGGTCTCTCTCTCTCTCCCGGTCTCTCTCTCTCTCCCCGGTCTCTCTCTCTCTCTCCCGGTCTCTCTCTCTCTCTCCCGGTCTCTCTCTCTCTCTCCCGGTCTCTCTCTCTCTCTCCCGGTCTCTCTCTCTCTCCCGGTCTCTCTCTCTCTCCCGGTCTCTCTCTCTCTCCCGGTCTCTCTCTCTCTCCCGGTCTCTCTATCTCTCAATTCGATTCAAGGGGCTTTAGTGGCATGGGAAACATGTGTTAACATTGCCAAAGCAAGTGAGGTAGATAATATACAAAAGTGAAATAAACAATACAATTTAACAGTAAACATTACACATACAGAAGTTTCAAAACAATAAAGACATTATAAATGTCATATTAAGTATATTTACAGTGTAACAATGTACAAATGGTTAAAGTACACAAGGGAAAAAAATAAGCATAAATATGGGTTGTATTTACAATGGTGTTTGTTCTTCACTGGTTGCCCTTTTCTTGTGGCAACAAGTCACACATCTTGCTGCTGTGATGCACACTGTGGAATTTCACCCAGTAGATATGGGAGTTTATCAAAATTGGGTTTGTTTTCGAATTCTTTGTGGATCTGTTTGATCTGAGGGAAATATGTCTCTCTAATATGGTCATACATTTGGCAGGTTAGGAAGTGCAGCTCAGTTTCCACCTCATTTTGTGGGTCATCTCACCTCTCTTTGTATCTCAGTCTCTCAGTCTCTCTCTCTCTTTCTCTCTCGCTCTCTCTGTCTCGCTCTCTGTCCCCCTCTCTCTGTCTCTCTCTCTGTCTCTCTCTCTGTCCCTCTCTCTCTGTCCCTCTCTCTGTCTCTCTCGCTCTGTCCCTCTCTCTCTGTCCCTCTCTCTCTGTCTCTCTCTCTCTGTCTCTCTCTCTGTCCCTCGGTTACCAGGAACATTTTAATGATTAACTGACTTTAATGACTGATGAATGAGTTTGTTGACTGACAGACATAAAGTCAAACAATATAATATATTTATATTCACCACAACTATGGCGTAAAATAAAATGTGTTATGAGATCAATTGAAATATGACATGTCTGCTTATCAGTGGGGACCCCGCCCCACCCCCACCACCATGGCAGATCCTGGTGTCTGCTTATCAGTGGGGACCCCCCACCCCACCCCAACCCCACCACCATGGCAGATCCTGGTGTCTGCTTATCAGTGGGGACGCCCCCCCCACCCCAACCCCACCCCCACCACCATGGCAGATCCTGGTGTCTGCTTATCAGTGGGGACCCCCCACCCCACCCCAACCGCACCACCATGGCAGATCCTGGTGTCTGCTTATCAGTGGGGACGCCCCCCCCACCCCAACCCCACCCCCACCACCATGGCAGATCCTGGTGTCTGATTATCAGTGGGGACCCCCCCCCCCCACCCCAACCCCACCACCATGGCAGATCCTGGTGTCTGCTTATCAGTGGGGACCCCCCACCCCACCCCAACCCCACCACCATGGCAGATCCTGGTGTCTGCTTATCAGTGGGGACGCCCCCCCCCACCCCAACCTCACCCCCACCACCATGGCAGATCCTGGTGTCTGCTTATCAGTGGGGACCCCCCACCCCACCCCAACCCCACCACCATGGCAGATCCTGGTGTCTGCTTATCAGTGGGGACCCCCCACCCCACCCCACCCCACCCCAACCCCACCACCATGGCAGATCCTGGTGTCTGCTTATCAGTGGGGACGCCCCCCCCCCACCCCAACCCCACCCCCACCACCATGGCAGATCCTGGTGTCTGCTTATCAGTGGGGACCCACCCCCACCACCATGGCAGATCCTGGTGTCTGCTTATCAGTGGGGACCCCCCCCCCACCCCAACCCCACCCCCGGCTGAACAGACAACCTTGTCAGCCCTTTCAGGCAGAAGGAAAAACAAAGTTAGAACAGTCTGCATTCAGCTCTTACACTCCCTGAAAGGGCCGCTCTTTGTGTGTCCAGGAGCTGACATGTCTCTCCCATACTGCAGAGCAAGCAGCTGTTTATATAATGCTGCTGGCCCAGTGCTTTATGTTGCAGAATGACAAATGAGGGAAGAGGAGGCAGACTGGCTTTTCCAGCCTTACCCAGGCAGAGATGGAAACAGACCCCTGGGTACTCAAACACAGGGACACACGTACACATGCGCGCAGACACACACACACACACACACACACACACACACACACACACACACATAAACGGAAGTGCTCGCACACACTTACTCTATGGCAAACACACACACTTACAGAGGCCACACAGCCACAAGCCGAAAAGCATATAGCCTGTCTGGCACCAAAAGCATTGTGTCCAAAATAAATGAGGTCATCTCTTTTTTTTAAAGCCATTTCGCACAGGGAAGTGACTGGGAACTTGTCCCCCCCGGCGTCGTACCAGTGGGGGGCGACTGGTGTGACTGAGTGGCTCAAAAGGAGCACAGAGGGCACTGCATGTCCCCGGGCCAGGCATCTCACTCCCCTCATTCCTCCTCCTGTTTAGATGACACTGCCCCGGGAGCCAGTCGCCGCCGCCCCTCCCCTGTTCCCCCGTTCCTCCAGGTGCCTGTCAAAGCCTAGTGACTGGTGTCACTCGCCACATAATGGCCGTCTTCCAATATCGCCTCTCTGCCGCTCAGGGGGGGGGGGGGGGGCAACCTTTCACCTGCGCCCCTCTCGGCTACTCTCACCGAAAACGACCCCCTCGTCCCCGTCACGCCTCGCTATTTTTCCCCTACTGACAGGATCCATTTTTTTGGGGGGGGGGGTTCAGCCCCACATTCAACAACGAAGAGTTTATCTTCCTGTTTATATCTCCTGCTACATAGCTGGTCTAAGTCCTCTGGTTGCCATTGACTGTAACTGAGGACCTATAATTTACTTTATATCAATGTTATTTTATTAACAAATGGCAAATTCCATATTTGGTAACGTAGAGCCAATACCAAATTCCATATTTGGTAACGTAGAGCCAATACCGAATTCCATATTTGGTAACGTAGAGCCAATACCAAATTCCATATTTGGTAATGTAGAGCCAATACCGAATTCCATATTTGGTAACGTAGAGCCAATACCAAATTCCATATTTGGTAATGTAGAGCCAATACCAAATTCCATATTTGGTAACGTAGAGCCAATACCAAATTATGTTGCCACAAAAGTCCCACTACATGCATTTCCTGTTTCGGTGAACGTGCTAGAATGTTGTCAAAGTCAATCTCTTTTCCCATTTCCTGTTTCGGTGAACGTGCTAGAATGTTGTCAAAGTCAATCTCTTTTCCCATTTCCTGTATCGGTGAACATGCTAGAATGTTGTCAAAGTCAATCGCTTTCCCATTTCCTGTTTCGGTGAACGTGCTAGAATGTTGTCAAACGTCAATCGCTTTTCCCATTTGATTTACCTTATTACTAATACTGTGTGATATTTAACAACACTAATTGCTACAGACCAGCTCACTATTTCAAGGAGAGGCCAAGCGTCCGACAAGAAACACATTTGTCCCCCCCTTATGCGGAAAAAAGTTGCATCGCTTCATGCAGTGAGGAAAAATATACGACGAGACAGTTTGGCCCCAAACGCTTTACGAGAACCACTACGTCCCGGACATAAAGACACACACTTCATCTTCTTCGTGCTCTTATTATTCTTTTGGTGTGTAAACTGTTAGTGCCCTGCTTTTGTATCGGCGGAGACAATAGAGAGACTCTCAGTAGAGTAGAGGGCTGATGCCCAGCTGCAGGCTGGGAGGCGATGACAAGCCTGTGTCTAATTCAATCAGCACAGTGGGTTCACAGTCCACACCACCATAGAAGAGCAGACAAATAAAAGAAAAGGCCTTGACGTTTTCATTGATGCTGAGGTGAGGACGTCACAGTGCCTCCCCCCCCCCCCACGAGCTACAAAAATTCACCTCCGAAAGCCCTTTGTGAGACATCGTTCGTCGACTTCAAATGTAAAACTCTTAAAAGGATTCCATTTAGAACCATTAAGACAGTGCCCGTGCTTATATATATATATATCTAGATACACACACTCACTGGCCAGTTCATTAGGTACACCACCCCGTTCACAAAAATGGATAGCTCCTACAGACAGTGAGTCATGTGGCCGAGGCTTGCTATATAAAGCAGGGAGACGGGTATCGTGGCTATTCGACTGAACGTTAGAACAAAACAAGTGACCTAAGTAACTTTGAGCGGTACCAGGCACACTAGATCCAGTTTCTCAGAAACAGCCCGGCCTCCTGGGCTTTTCATGAACGACAATGTCTAGGGTTTCCCGAGAATGGTGCGAAAAACATCCAGTCAGCGGAAAGTCCTGTGGGCAAAAATAGCTTGTTGATGAGAGAGGTCGAAGGAGAATGGCAAAAAAATTGTGGAAGCTAACAGGCGAGCCACAAACAGACAAATAACAGCACAGTGCAACAGTGGTGTGCAGAACGGCACCTCGGCAACTCCCAACTTGCCGGTCCTTGTCACGGATGGGCTTTTGCATCCGACTACCACACCCGGTTTTTCTCCCATCAGTTAAAAACTACAAGAAGAGGCTCCAGTGGACACATGATCACCAACACTGGACAACTGAGGAATGGAAAAACATTGCCTGGTCCGACGAATCCCAGTTCCTGTTGCATCATGCTGATGGCACCTGGACAAAAGGAACATCTATAGTGCCTTCCAAAAGTATTCACCCCCCTTGGTGTTTTTCCTATTTTGTTGTACAACCTGTAATTTAAATACATTTTTATTTGGATTTGATGTAATTGACATACACAAAATAGTCCAAATTGGTGAAGTGAAATGACTTGTTTCAAAAAGTATAAAGAATAAAAAACTGAAAAGTGGTGCGTGTATATGTATTCACCCCCTTTGCTTTGAAGCCCCTAAATATGACCTGGTGCAACCAATTACCTTCAGAAGTCACATAATTAGTTAAATAAAGTCCTCATGTGTCACATGATCTGTCACATGATCTCAGTTTATATACATCTGTTCTGAAAGGCAAGGGGCACCACCAAGCAAGCGGTACTATGAAGACCAAGGAGCTCTCCAAACAGGTCAGGGACAAAGCTGTGGAGAAGTACAGATCAGGGTTGGGATATAAAAAAAAACATTAGAAACTTTGAACATCCCACGGAGCACCATTAAATCCATTATTAAAAATGGAAAGAATAGGGCATCACAACAAACTTGCCAAGAGAGGGCCGCCCACCAAAACTCATGGACCAGGCAAGGAGGGCATTAATCAGAGAGGCAACAAGGAGACCAAAGATAACCCTGAAGGAGCTGCAAAGCGCCACAGTGGAGATTAGAGTATCTGTCCATCGGACCACTTTAAGCAGTACACTCCACAGAGCGGGGCTTTATGAAAGAGTGGCCAGAAAAAAATAAGCAAACACGTTTGGTGTTCGCCAAAAGGCATGTGGGAGACTCCCCAAACACATGGAGGAAGGCACTCTGGTCAGATGAGACTAAAATTGATCTTTTTGGCCATCAAGGAAAATGTCTGGCGCAAACCCAACACCTCTCATCACTTCTCATCACCCCGAGAATACCATCCCATGGTGGTGGCCGCATCATGCTGTGGGGATGTTTTTCCATCGGCAGGGACTGGGAAACTGGTCAGAATTGAAGGAATGATGGATGGCGCTAAATACAGGGAAAATCTTGAGGGAAACCTGTTTCAGTTTTCCAGAGATTTGAGCCTGGGACGGAGGTTCACCGTCCAACAGGACAGTGACCCATACATACTGCTAAAGAAACACTCAAGTGGTTTAAGGGGAAACATTTAAATGTCTTGGAATGGCCTCGTCAAAGTCAATTGAGAATCTCCGGTATGACTTGTACACCAGAAGGAACCCATCCAACTTGAAAGAGCTGGAGCAGTTTTGCCTTGAAGAATGGGCAAAGATCTCAGTGGCTAGATGTGCCAAGGTTATAGAGACATAGCCCAGGAGACTTGCCTCTGTAATTGTTGCAAAAGGTGGCTCTACAAAGTATTGACTTTGGGGGTGGGGTGAATAGTTACGCACGCTTAAGTTATTTCTCATCTGTTTCACACACAAAAAATATTTTGCATCTTCAAAGTGGTAGGCATGTTGTGTAAATCAAATGATGCAACCCCCCCCCCCCCCCCCCAAAAAAATACATTTTAATTCCTGGTTGTAAAGGCAACAAAATAGGAAAAATGCCAAGGGGGGTGAATACTTCTGCTAGCCACTGTATGTGAGAATGCTGTTCATTGTCTACAGCTCAGCGGTCAACACCACAGTGCCCTCAAATCTCATCACTAAGCTAAGGACCCTGGGACTGAACACCTCCCTCTGCAATTGCATCCTGGACTTCCTGACAGGCCGCCCCCAGGTGGTAAGGGTAGGGAACAACACAGCCGCCACTCTGATCCTCAACACAGGGGCCCCTCAGGGGTGTATGCTCAGTCTCCTCCTGTACTCCCTGTTCACTCATGACTGCATGACCAGGCACGACTCCAACACCATCATCGAGTTTGCCGATGACACAACAGCCTGATCACCGACAAACTTGAGACAGTCTATAGGGAGGAGGTCAGAGACCTGGCCGTGTGGTGCCAGGACAACAACCTCTCCCTCAACGTGATCAAGACAAAGGAGATGATTGTGGACTACAGGAAAAGGAGGACTGGGCGGGCATGCCTCCATTCTCATCAACGGGGCTGTAGTGGAACAGGTTGAGAGCTTCAAGTTCCTTGGTGTCCACATCATCAACAAACTATTATGGTCTAAACACACTAAGACAGTCGTGAAGAGGGCACGACAAAGCCTATTCCCTCTCAGGAGACTGAAAAGATTTGGCATGGATCCTCAAAAGGTTTTACAGCTGCACCATCGAGAGCACTGGTTGCATCACTGCCTGGTATGGCAACTGTTCGGCCTCCGACCGCAAGGCACTACAGAGGGTAGTGCGAACGGACCAGTACATCACTAAGCCAAAGCTTCCTGCAATCCAGTATCTCTATACCAGGCAGTGTCAGAGGAAGGCCCAAAAAATTGTCAAAGACTCCAGCCACCCTAGTCATAGACTGTTCTCTCTGCTACCGCACGGCAAGCGGTACCGGAGCACCAAGTCTAGGTCCAAAAGGCTTCTTAATAGCTTCTAGCCTCAATTACCTCAATTACCTCGACTAACCGGTGCCCCCGCGCGTTGACTCTGTACCGGTACTCCTTGTAGAAAACCTCGTTATTTTACTGTTGAATTATTTGTTCCTTTTATTTTCAATTTTCTATGTTTTATTATTATTATTTATTTATTTATTTTATTAAAACTTATCAAAGCATTGTTGATTAATGGATTAACTGATTAATATCTGTTGTATGTGATGAATACAATTTGAGTCAGGATTTGGTGTAGGCAGCATGAGTCCATGGCACCGCCTGGTGTCAACGGCACAGGCTGACCACCGTCTAATCTGCAGCAACTGCCATCGCGTCAGCAAGGACCAACATCCCTGTGAAATGTTTCCGACATGTAGATGCCCCGAAGAATTCAGGATGTTCCCGGGAGCATAAGGTTGTTCAACCCGGTACTAGATTTGTGTACCTAATAAACTGACCAGTGAGTGCACATATTACATACATTTCAATAGACGTCCCCACACCCGAACACCTAAAATCTCCTTTACATGTTTTGGTTGGCTGTTGAAGCTGTCATAGTCGATTGTAAAAACGTGTCATGACAGTTGAATTGAAACTGACGTCTTTTTCACGGTCTGTCTCTGCTTCTTTAACACAGTTATACATGGCCCTGTAATGTATCATTTCAGAACAGAGGCTGACACAGAAGCACAAACCAACGCGATAAAGGCCATATCTGTCCACACTTTACTCAGGGGGAATCAGCCGTAAGTGGTTATGACACGTTAATAACGCGCCAACGGCCATAAATGAGTTAGTTTAAGGCGTGATGGACGAGGGGGGGGGGGGGGGGGAGCACTCTAACCTGGTTTTCCCCCCCAAAAAAAACACCTCTTGGTTTCTGACCTCGGCGCTGGGGATAATGAGCATGATTGAATTAGCTTTTCCCACATCTAATTACAGTTTAATTAATGTGATCTCTCTGGTTCCGTGGCTTTTGTAGGGGAAAAGTGATGGGCTTTGGGAGTCGAGGGGAAACGTGGAATGCTGTTTGATGTGAAACATCCATGAGCTTCAGAACAATTTGCTTTGCATCAGGGCAGGAATATTCCACTCGTTTTGTGAAAAGAATAGAATGGAACCATCGTCACAATACGATGTTGGTGTCCTCCATCCGCCTGCCCGTCCTGCCTTCAGAATGGGAAGCCTGAGAGCGGGTGGAGACAGACATGAGTGGGCATTAGAACATGGCTGGCACTCCACTCCGTGTGAAGGCATCGGGAGCAGCCAGTAGAGGCTAATTAGATCTTTGGCTGCAGGTCTGTGCATCTGTGTGTGTGTTTTCATGGAAGTAGAGCACCCTCTGCTCTCTCTTGCCACTAGCAAAGCGTCCTCACAAGCTGTTCAGTGCACTGTGTGGGTATCCTGCTCTTCATGTCCAAGCCTATGGTTATGGTTATTTCCTCCATTAAAATGGGTCATAAATTGCTCCAGCCATCAGAGCAAGAAGCACACGCAACAAATCAAATCAAATGTATTTATAAAGCCCTTTTTACATCAACAGATGTGACAAAGTGCTTATACAGAAACCCAGCCTGAAACCCCAAAACAGCAAGCAATGCAGATGTAGAAGCCACATGTGTCTTTGTGTGATTTAACGTGGAAGCTTAATTTTGTGTGTGGTTGATTGGAATGTGGCCTGGCAAACTCTCAACGGGAATTAGCAGAGATCCCTCGGCAGAGAGGTGATCTACGGTGGACTCTAAGCACTGACGTCATCAACACATTGTTGATGACCCCCCCTTCATTCCAGATCTCCGATCCTGACTCAATCCCCCCCCACTGGCCCAGGTAGGTAGATAACACTATATACATGTCAACACACTTCACGTATCGACCGAGCATGCAAGAGAGTGAAAGTGTGAACAAGACAAATAGCAAGCTTTTAAAAATAAAAATACAACAAGCCCAGAGAAACGGTCCCTCAAAATCATAGTAATAACAATAAAAGCGTGACTCAATATTTGTACAAGTCTCCAGTCCCCCCCCCCTAAGCCAAGTTATTTATGTGAAGCCAGGTTTGTTTGCCCCCTCAGGCCTTTAGTGTTTTGAATGAGGCCTGGCCCTGACAGCACAGGAGTCAGCTGCAGTACCATTTCGGACCACTGGGAGCAGCAGGGATTTTTTTGATCGCTAAATACTTGTTGTCAACATAGCATCCATTTCCTCTCCTCCAGTCAAGTGAGGTTAGTGGTAGAGGAAAAAGATGCTTCTTGATTCTAGAAAGTATTTGTGGATTTTTTTTGCCAAATGTGATACACATTGGTGTCCCTGTCATAAGCTAGAGTAATCTACGACTTAGAAGGGACTTGTTGTGACAGTTTAGTCACATGCTTAAAAGAGATGGATTACAAAAAGAGTATACAAAAACATAAAGAACACCTGCTCTTTAGACTGACCAGGTGAATCCAGCTAAAAACTATGATCCCTTATCGATGTCACTTGTTAAAATCCACTTCAAATCAGTGTCGATGAAGGGGGGAGGAGACAGGTTAAGGGTTCGAAGCTGACATACGGAATTGTTTTAAGAAAGCCATAGCATGGATCATTTATATATTTGATTTAGAATTTTAGGACCCCCTTGGTTTTTTTTTATACTCAACCGTTTCTCATGTGTATCAAGAATGGTCCACCACATCCAGCCAACTTGACACAACTGTGTGAAGCATTGGAGTCAACATGGGCCAGCATCACTGAGGAACGCATTGGAGTCAACATGGGCCAGCATCACTGAGGAACGCATTGGAGTCAACATGGGCCAGCATCACTGAGGAACGCATTGGAGTCAACATGGGCCAGCATCACTGAGGAACACATTGGAGTCAACATGGGCCAGCATCACTGAGGAACGCATTGGAGTCAACATGGGCCAGCATCACTGAGGAACGCATTGGAGTCAACATGGGCCAGCATCACTGAGGAACGCATTGGAGTCAACATGGGCCAGCATCACTGAGGAACGCATTGGAGTCAACATGGGCCAGCATCACTGCTTATGAACGCTTATGAAACCTTGTAGAGTCTATGGCCCCTGACGAATCGGAGGCTGTTCCGAGAGCGACTCATAATTAGGAAGGTGTATATTATAAGAATATTATCAGGTTGAACATATTTCGGGGGTTTGAAGATATTTTAAAGATTTAGTGCTGCTGCGCAACTAAATTAAAGTCAAAATAAAACCAATCCTTCGATAGACTACAATACATATCAAGGTAACAATATCTTCCTTTCCATCTCCTAAACCATTTTGACATGGCTGTGTTCTATTTGATTTTACAAGCAAACGCCGAGCTCTAAAGGACTATTCAGTTAAACCAGCAATTGCCATTTTTATATGACTGCATTTACTTAAAGACTGACAAGCATTTTCCTTAAAGACGCCTCCACCCACCCGTCCATTATAAACCTGCCAGCGGTCCTCTAAAACTAAAATGCCCTGTTAAACCCATGTGACAGGCATCTCCTGGAGCATTGACGTCCTCACTGTTATCTGGGCTTTATAGAGAGAAGGACTGGATGTTTTGTGTTAATATGCAGTATGTGTGTGTGTGTGTGTGTGTGTGTGTGTGTGTGTGTGTGTGTGTGTGTGTGTGTGTGTGTGTGTGTGTGTGTGTGTGTGTGTGTGTGTGTGAATATGCAGTATGTGTGTGTGTGTGTGTGTGTGTGTATGCAACAACCAACCAGACCCCTCCAAAAAACAAACACAACAAAAGGTAGGGTTCGACAAATACAACCAGGCCGTTCCCTTCTACATCCCATCAAATATGAAGTGTGTTAAAAGAGAAGAGAGGGGAAGAGGGGGAAGAGGTGGCAGGGGAAGAGGAGAAGGGGAGGAGGAGGGGAAGAGGGCGAGACGGAGAGGTGGAGAGAGAAGAGGAGGAGGGGAAGAGGTGGCAGGGGAAGAGGAGAAGGGGAGGAGGAGGGGAAGAGGGCGAGACGGAGAGGTGGAGAGAGAAGAGGAGGAGGGGAAGAGGTGGCAGGGGAAGAGGAGAAGGGGACGAGGAGGGGAAGAGGGAGAGACGGAGAGGTGGAGAGAGAAGAGTAGGCTTTATTTCCCATGGGAGCCTCCTCTGTGTGAGAATGAAGAGATCACGACTTGCAGCGGCTCGTCCCACCTGGCATCATCAACACGGTTGTCTCTTACAGATCAATGGGGTGCTCCTCTGCCCTCCTCCCTTCAGTCAGCATAAAGAGACTGGGGTGCTCCTCTGCCCTCCTCCCTTCAGTCAGCATAGAGAGACTGGGGTGCTCCTCTGAACCTCCTCTCTTCAGTCAGCATAGAGAGACTGGGGTGCTCCTCTGAACCTCCTCCCTTCAGTCAGCATAGAGAGACTGGGGTGATCCTCTGAACCTCCTCTCTTCAGTCAGCATAGAGAGACTGGGGTGCTCCTCTGAACCTCCTCCCTTCAGTCAGCATAGAGAGACGGGGGTGCTCCTCTGAACCTCCTCCCTTCAGTCAGCATAGAGAGACTGGGGTGCTCCTCTGAACCTCCTCCCTTCAGTCAGCATAGAGAGACTGGGGTGCTCCTCTGAAC